>NC_134476.1:63341240-63509240 GCF_964194025.1 Convolutriloba macropyga
GAAACATGCCTCAAAATTTTGTCATTATTAAGCTTGTATTAAATATAACTTTACATCAAAATGTTATCTCAAAGTTTGACAACATCATGCATGCCCTCTCTTACATGTAAAGTAATAACACTTGAAACAATTAAATACATTTCCCACTTCACAAAACTAATAAAAACTAATCAAGTATCAAACGTATTTTCCTCAAGATAACGCCCACTTGAGATTTTATAAAACAACCCAACAACATTGAAACAAAGTTTGATTGCCCATAACACAAGGTTCTTGCCATTAAATTCGGAAGCATTTATGCAGGAAAATTATAACTGCAGCATGTTATCGGTAACCTTGACCACCGCATAACACACGCGCGTGCACGTTATAAACGTTAAAAGCAGCGCCAGAAAGTCCTATAAACGTAGCCAGAAGACTTCCATTGACTGGGGTGTTTTAAGCTCGGTTACGTGATTTTACAGAAGTCACTTCGAAACTCTTACTGAAGATCTTGAACCCCTACGCGGTTTTGGATAAACGCCAGAAGTTCTCAGTGACTTCAAGCATAGTCACGTAACCTATACTTAAGTCACGTCCAATTTTCGAACTTCGATATTCCAAAAAGCAAGCAATTAAATTAGGCATGTACAAAAGGACACAAACGCTTGGTCAACTTGAAGCAGTAGAAGACGTTAAAGAAAAATAGGATCTATTATGTTCCCTCCCCCCCCCCCCCCCCCAGTGTTTTCTACGCCCGCAGTTAGAAATTATATGTTGTTATATAACATGTTATTATGTAGAAAAATAGAACGTGCGCCTGCATATTATGTAGAAAAATAGAACGTGCGGGGCATAAAAGATATGAGCCCACTAGCCTGGGGGGGGGGGGGGGGGGACAGAATGGATCCGAAAAATAGTATCTCCGTACTGTTTTCTTTTCTGTAGAATTCCAGCTCGTTCGCATAAAACATTCAGCTTCTTTTTTGAGAAGGATCTTTTTCAGTTTTTTCATTCTAGTTTCACCCATCACAGTCTCACCCGCATGTGCCTTATTTGTTCATCTTTTTACAATCTAAATCGAATGTGTTTTCCCTCAACTCACGCTATAAATTCTGAATCTATCATCCGCAAACCTTATCTAGAGGTAATCTATTTTAAAGAATATCTCTAGTTGGTTAAGCAAAATGGCTGAGCAAGATCAGCAATTTTTTAAGCAAAGCAAGAAATAGTCAGTGAAAAGCGCTAGTTAAAATCAAAGCATTACTGAATAAAGCGGACATCTTTTTTAGTACCGTGTTAATCAGATATAAAATATTAATGGTACTTTCTCTCCAAGTAATTGATTATCGGTATGTAACTTTCAAGTAATTTAAAATGAAATTAGGAATCACTGTAACTGGCCAGCAGATCAATTCAAAGCTTATACCCTTAAGGCCGAAATAGATCCAATAAATTAGACCCAATGTTAACCTACGCAAAACCATGAAAAGGGGTGTATTGGCCCCTAAAGAGAGAAAAACTCGAGAAAAAGACAAATGCTTTGAAAACAAATAAAATCGCAAAAATGAACAAAAGTTTCTAAATTTTGCAAAAATAAAATGTTCAAAACCAATCTTTTACCCCAGCTGCAAGACCTCAAAATAATTGCTACAAAACAATTGCAAATTTTGAAATATTGCAAAAATTCTAATATTAATACCTTCAGAATTATTTAAATTGTCTCCAGAGGCTATGCAGTAATCCAATTTCATTGGTCAAAATTATCGATGAACTAGGAACATGACAATAACTTTCAGAAAATGAAAAATCAAATTTTATATCAAAAATTGGTGATATTAGAATGCATTCCATTGCCCAGACCAACTATGCATTAACATATTATAAAACCCTAGAGGAGGTTTCCTGCCCAGTGCGGCTGGAAAGCCTAAAAGATGTCAAAAATTTGCAAAATTGTAAAAACTAGTATATTTTTCGTGTTTATGTTATCAACTTTGAAAAACGTCCATTCAGAACTTATCAAACAAGTTGAAAAGACGAAAAACCGAAAAATTGCACCAATAAGGCCTTCCCAGCAGACCTGTCATCAACTCCCCACGAGCGATTTTTTTCAATTTTTCTTTCGAAAATGGCGTTTTAATTTTTTCTCTACGACTCGTAAACAAAATGTGAAAACTTGACTGCCGCAAATAAAAGCAAGCCTCGCATGTAATTCCCCCATTCTATAACCCTTAAGCAGAAAAATTGTTTGTGAGTGAGATAATTAAAATTTCACCATATTTCTCCAGTTCATGCCATACTATTGAGCGAAGAGATATTGACCGACTCGTCTTTGAGTTTGAGTTCTAAAAATACACTTTCACTCGACAAATGGATAGCATGCAACAGACTAAATACCATAAATTCATAAAACTAGATTTAATTATAACTAATCGGTAAGGAACATCTGGTTCTATTTGGAGCATCAAAGTACACTACCTATTATGCAACAATGGATATTTCCGTTCGCAAACAACTTGAGCATAAAGCAAAATTTTCAAAGTGTACCTCCAACATCCTAGTGTAGCACCAACTCAACCATGCAAACTGCTCTAAATCTTCAGATTTGACCTTATATCAGGCAAGTTTTATAAAATGTGAAGGAATAGGAATGTGAATTACAACTGATATATAACATGCTCGATTATAACAAGGATGATAATAAACGGTGATACAACAACGAAACAGACAATAAAAAGGGGCGCATGCCAACATAATGACAGTTTCATGTACAACAAACATAGCCGAACACAGAAAAGGCAAAACCCCTTTAAAAGGGCTCTCCAATTACTCCAATTGATTGACTTACGATGTATCGCAACCTGCTTTTTAAGCAGTGAGTCCAACATGATAAGGTTTGGAACATGACACTCATACTAAAATCCGTGATTCGTAACATTGTACGGATGATACAAACGGATGATATTCCATGCAATCCACCCGATAGGAATAAGTCAAGGTGAATTGGGCGAACTACTTACTGAAAGAGGGTCGTCTGCCCTTTGGGGTGTCCCCCTGGGACGAGACAGTAGACTGTACCGAAGGCGAGGGGGAGGGCAATGCTAAGCCCCCCTCATTGGCACTTAGTGAGGCTGCAAAGACATCAACACAAATTATACTTAACAAGCAGGTGTCTGTTAGAATTACAACATGTCCATGAAAACCTTTGCACACTTCAATTTTTGGATATTTTTGTCTGCTATCGAATAGCAGACAACTTGTATTGCATAGAAGTCAACTATTTGATTATAAGGATCTTTTCAGTTTGTGCCCCCCAGAGCATGTGACATTACATAGTAAATCATTGTGTAAAAATATTGCACGTGAGTCTGGGGGGGGGGGGGTGCAAATAATATGCACCCACTAAGCTGGGGGCACAAACGGAAAAGATCCGATTACAATTTTGCGTGACTTCACGGATCTTTTCCGTTGTGCTTATGCCAGGTAAGCCCAGTTACAGAGCACGAGCCATTTCATGGTAAACTATTATGTAATATAAAACAGGCGCTTGGGGTTGAAAATAATATGGACCAACTAAGCAGGAGGGAGGGGTTATCAAAGTTCACGTTTGCATTGGTTCCTCCATTGCAGCTTCTGACGGAACAAAAAATTTTGTAGCTTAATTTGGGGTTTCCCATTATAGTTCCCCCATTAGTGGTCATATGACCTATAGCCCCTATCATGGTAATTATACCATAATGGGGGGCTATAATGGAAAAAAACCGCTTAATTTATATCACATTGTTCTGATGACCTCAACATGCAGCTGGTAGGCTAATCATTTTCATTTGAGCTTAGAGTGTTGCTATTTAATGTCGGACATTGTTCAGTTTAGCCCCAATTACTGCGCGCATTTCAGTTTCTGACACGAGTTTTTCCAGAGAAATAATTCTGTTTGAAACATCTGAAGTGAGAGTTCACCGCATATTCTTGATGCACTTGAATGAGGTGAATTTTGTTTTTTTTTGCATCTCATTAACCAATTTCTCAGTTAAACATTCAGCATGATTGTTATTTGCATATATAATAATTGATTATATGGCCGTGCAAAACAGGTTCACAAAAAACCTGCTAACCTTTGCAGTGAAACAAAATTAAGACCACAGAGAAAAACTACTCCAAACTTCTTCAAACAGTTTCTTCAATCAGTGCAGCTTAAATATAACATTAATGACTAGCGTCGGGCAAATTTCTAAAAGCCCGTGACAATGCCAGTAGTGTAGTAATTTGCCTATTGACTGGAGGGGAGGTCCCAACCTCCCCTCTCCCCCTCCCCCCCCCCCCCCCCCCCCCCCCACAAGACTTCAAGTCGACCAAAATCCTGATTTCTTTCGAAATGAAAGTTTGTTCAAGTTTCAGCAGTCTTGTGTAGACTCTTGTTGCTATACTGACTGCTGAAACTTGAACAAACTTTCATTTCGAAAGAAATCAGGATTTTGGTCGACTTGAATTCTTGTAGGGAGGCGGTCCGGACCCCCCACCCTACAGTCACTGGGTAACTTACGCTTGTTGAAATTGTTACTGTAGAGAAAAAGCACTTCTGAGCTGGTTAGACTCCCCGACTATATCACACTAGTGGTAGTAGGAAAAACTTCGCATTACATATTAAAGTCCCTCAAACTCGAAAAAAAATTCGAAAATTTTCGAAAACTTTTTTTCACCTAGGAAGTATGGGGGTCGAAACACAAATATTTCAAAAATTTTTTCGAAAATTTTTCAAAGTTTTTCAAAGTCCTAAAAAGGTCTGAAATGGATTTTGCCCTACGCAAGAGCCCTCAAAAGTCATTTTTTGTTGACTTTACTTTTTTTCGCATATGCAGTATGGGGGTCGAAAGATACAAAAACTTATTTTTCGAAGTCCTAAAATGGTCCGAAATGGATTTTGCGCTATGAAAGAGCACTGAAAAGTGATTTTTGTGGACTTCAATTTTGTTCAACCAGGTAGGACCGGAAAAACGCAGTTTCTGAAATGGTCTGAAATAAGTCAAAGAGCAGTCAGAAGCAGTTTTTATTGACAATACTTTTGCAAATGTGCAGTATGATGTGGAAAGCATTTTTTTATTTTTCATATACGCTTGTTACTATTATGTTTCTATCTAAAAAAGTACGTATGTTTGCATGCATGTGTTCAAAATTGTAATTTTTATGTCTGAAAGAATAATTGAAAAAAATGAAAGAATAAAAATTTTATGTATAAAATTATGCGTATTCATGTATATAAAGAAAGTGTAGATTTGTTTATAAGTAAATATAACTGTGCTTCAGTTGAGTAAAATGTTTGTATGATTGTAAGCTGAAATGAAATGTATGTTTGTGTAGAAATTGTAAATATGTGTATATGTCAAAATGTTTTTGGTTTTATGTGTGTATGTTTTTCTATATTTATACGGTGGAATGTATGTATATAAGTCTGAATGTGCTTATGTATTTATATGCAAGCAAGTCTGACGTGAGAGAGAGAGAGAGAGAGCGAGCGAGGGAGATAAGTCCCTGGAGGGCAATATAACTGCTTAGAAGAATGCTGATATTCGTCTCCACGATCCAGTAATATTATTTCTTACAAACAGATTTTGAACTTACGCCTTGTCAAAACTCACACTTTTGACCTTTAAATATTGGCAAACAAAATGTCACAACCGAAGAAGACAACCATTTGTTGATGTTCTCAGCATGCTTTTTGAAAATTAAATTTTCTACACCTATCTTGCAAAGATTTTTTACAGAACAAAAATTAAATTCATGCTTTTTGTCTTTTAACCCTTGGCAAGAAAATGAAAAAAATGTTGAAACACAGGAGACAAAAACAATATTTTGATGTTCTGAGCATGCTTTTTTGAGAACTGATTTCTCCACTTATTCAGCTACCCTTATAGGACTGAGCAAGATTGTTTACAGGAAAAATGTATTTGAGATAAATTGTTGAGAGATAAATAATAAATTGAGTTGAGTAAAAGAATAAATTCCGTAAAAAGCCGAAAAACTTGGTGGGAAAACTATGATATGCAGGAGCAGCTGAACTTTTTAGTTAAATAAGGTGGAATGATAGGAATTTATGAAGAGCTTGAATCAGACAAAAACTGTAATGATGTACAAGAAGAGTAGTTGGCACTGGAAACGTAAAAATAGCTAAATTTTCAAAATTATTAAGCCACTTGATCAACTAAGCAAGAAAGAACACAACCTCTGTATATGCGAGGATTGCTAGAAACAGCTTCAGTAGTGTATAAGTCTTGTTTGCGTATTGGGAATAACACTAATGAATAATTCGTGCAGAGACTGAATCTTAAACAAAACGCAAACAGCTTTCAGTAAATGGTTTCAACATACTCAATAAACTCAACTATTGAACACTGGAAGTAAATTACCAGCGCAGCTCAAGCCAACAAAAATCAAGAGTTGATTATTGTTCTTTCTTGAATCAAATTTACTGTGCTTTCAGTAACCCTGTGTTAATATTTTGGATTACTTATTGTTCTGTCGACATTTTAAGAATAACATGACCGTAGAGAAAAAGCACTTCTGAGCTGGTTAGACTCCCCGACTATATCACACTAGTGGTAGTAGGAAAAACTTCGCATTACATATTAAAGTCCCTCAAACTCGAAAAAAAATTCAAAAATTTTCGAAAACTTTTTTTCACCTAGGAAGTATGGGGGTCGAAACACAAATATTTCAAAAATTTTTTCGAAAATTTTTCAAAGTTTTTCAAAGTCCTAAAAAGGTCTGAAATGGATTTTGCCCTACGCAAGAGCCCTCAAAAGTCATTTTTTGTTGACTTTAATTTTTTCGCATATGCAGTATGGGGGTCGAAAGATACAAAAACTTCAATTTTTTGAGCAAAAAATTCCAAAATTTTTCGAAGTCCTAAAATGGTCCGAAATGGATTTTGCGCTATGAAAGAGCACTGAAAAGTGATTTTTGTGGACTTCAATTTTGTTCAACCAGGTAGGACTGGAAAAACGCAGTTTCTGAAATGGTCTGAAATAAGTCAAAGAGCAGTCAGAAGCAGTTTTTATTGACAATACTTCTGCAAATGTGCAGTATGATGTGGAAAGCATTTTTTTATTTTTCATATACGCTTGTTACTATTAAGTTTCTATCTAAAAAAGTACGTATGTTTGCATGCATGTGTTCAAAATTGTAATTTTTATGTCTGAAAGAATAATTGAAAAAAAATGAAAGAATAAAAATTTTATGTACAAAATTATGCGTATTCATGTATATGATAAAGAAAGTGTAGATTTGTTTATAAGTAAATATAACTGTGCTTCAGTTGAGTAAAATGTTTGTATGATTGTAAGCTGAAATGAAATGTATGTTTGTGTAGAAATTGTAAATATGTGTATATGTCAAAATGTTTTTGGTTTTATGTGTGTATGTTTTTCTATATTTATACGGTGGAATGTATGTATATAAGTCTGAATGTGCTTATGTATTTATATGCAAGCAAGTCTGACGTGAGAGAGAGAGAGAGCGAGCGAGGGAGATAAGTCCCTGGAGGGCAACATAACTGCTTAGAAGAATGCTGATATTCGTCTCCACGATCCAGTAATATTATTTCTTACAAACAGATTTTGAACTTACGCCTTGTCAAAACTCACACTTTTGACCTTTAAATATTGGCAAACAAAATGTCACAACCGAAGAAGACAACGATTTGTTGATGTTCTCAGCATGCTTTTTGAAAATTAAATTTTCTACACCTATCTTGCAAAGATTTTTTACAGAACAAAAATTAAATTCACGCTTTTTGTCTTTTAACCCTTGGCAAGAAAATGAAAAAAATGTTGAAACACAGGAGACAAAAACAATATTTTGATGTTCTGAGCATGCTTTTTTGAGAACTGATTTCTCCACTTATTCAGCTACCCTTATAGGACTGAGCAAGATTGTTTACAGGAAAAATGTATTTGAGATAAATTGTTGAGAGATAAATAATAAATTGAGTTGAGTAAAAGAATAAATTCCGTAAAAAGCCGAAAAACTTGGTGGGAAAACTATGATATGCAGGAGCAGCTGAACTTTTTAGTTAAATAAGGTGGAATGATAGGAATTTATGAAGAGCTTGAATCAGACAAAAACTGTAATGATGTACAAGAAGAGTAGTTGGCACTGGAAACGTAAAAATAGCTAAATTTTCAAAATTATTAAGCCACTTGATCAACTAAGCAAGAAAGAACACAACCTCTGTATATGCGAGGATTGCTAGAAACAGCTTCAGTAGTGTATAAGTCTTGTTTGCGTATTGGGAATAACACTGATGAATAATGCGTGCAGAGACTGAATCTTAAACAAAACGCAAACAGCTTTCAGTAAATGGTTTCAACATACTCAATAAACTCAACTATTGAACACTGGAAGTAAATTACCAGCGCAGCTCAAGCCAACAAAAATCAAGAGTTGATTATTGTTCTTTCTTGAATCAAATTTACTGTGCTTTCAGTAACCCTGTGTTAATATTTTGGATTACTTATTGTTCTGTCGACATTTTAAGAATAACATGACCGTTACAATATTTGATAGAGCATTGCAAATAGGTACATCCAAAGGAATCTCAAATTATGAAGAGCAGAGTCTATATAACATATAATTGGGCCAAGAAGTCTGGCGAACATTTCGGATTTGAACAACACTACTGCTACCTACTACTGCTACTACCTACAACCTGCAACTACCATCTACAATTAGAACCTACTCTTACTACCTACTAGTACTACCTAAAACAACTCTTAGATACTGTTACTCACTACTATAGCTACTTATTGTTTCTAAGTTACAATATTACTTACCACCACAACCTACTTTTTATTAACTTCAAATATTTTTTTACTAACTATCTACGACAATGTGTTTTTTGTTTTTCAAAAAACGAAAACAAATCTTATCTCCAGACACTCGTTTAACAGAAACAACAGAAGCTGTTATCTACTTTTAGGTAACAAGTCCTGACTGACACAGACCGACAGACTTTACCCGTCAATATTTTCGACAGATCATCAAGTGTCTGAAGGTTTTTCAAAGATATGAAAGACTATTAAACGCATTGTTACATAGATTAACTCAGCATTTTTTTCAACTTATTGTTGATTTTCTGAAATAAAAATTTCAAAAATTCATAGTATGATATATGAGGTGGTATTTAATAAAAAAAATACCTAGTGTTCGAAGGTTTTTCAAAGATATGAAAAACTCTTAAATGCATTGTTGCATACATTAACTCAGCATTTTTTGTCATTTTTCTGAATTAACAATTAAAAAATTTCATAGTATGATATATGAGGTGGTATTTAATTAATAAAAAAATAATGTAGGGTTTTTACTGTTTAGCGAACAAAGCTAATTTTTAGAACTTCAAATAATTTTTATTGCAAGTTCTTTTTTGAAGTACAACATTTTTGTGTACTTTTGTCACTTATGAAGGATCAGTCAAACTTTTTGTTCCAAAGCTGAGTTTTTTTGTTTAATCAGTGTATGACGTTTGATTCCATTTGAAATTAATTGAAACATATAAATTAAACTTTTTTAAGATTCTTATTTGGAGGATTGTATAGCATAAACATTGAGTGCTTCACATTGGTGCTGCGCTATGTCTATTTATAATATCAACCTCGTAGACAAATATTTGTTTCTAAAAAGTTTATATTGTGTACCATAATGGAATCAAATAAATTACAACGTAACTACATAATCCAAAAAACTGAGGTTTTACTGAATATCGTTGTTTTCAAATGTTTATTCAGGGTCACTTGTTATTTCAACTGTCAGGTATTTAGCAGCTTTTTCTGAATCCTTACATTGTATAGATGACAACTGCTGTATAGATGAAACGTTTTGTATAGATTGAAAACTGCTGTGACAGCTTGACAAAAAAAATAATGTATTAGTTAAGATTCAAATTAACCTTAGCTTTGGCTCAGGTTGTGTTCAGAGCGAAGACAGTAATTGTGAAATTGCTATTCATCGAAAACTTAACGCTACATGATTTTTCAATTGTTGTTGCATAAACTTCTTCCTAATTTTATTGAATTTCATTTAATCCTTGATTATCTCAGCAAAATTGAGTGAAACAGTCTTTTTGGATTTGAGAGCTCGAACAAAGACCTTAGATTTAGGGGTTCAGGTGAACAAATTTTGTTTGTTTTCAACGTCTGCTTACACTAAATGGACACCAAATGGTTCCAGAGTACTTTTCGCGGAATTTGAAACGAAATTCTTCTTTTTTAGTACTCAAAACTCAACAACCGGAGACGGCATGGCTTTGGATGAGCAAGTATAATAAAAATGTGAAACATGGCCGATCACTTTGCCTAAAAGTTGGACCATTCAGTTCGAGTTCGAGCTTGTGATCTAAAATTAGTATTCAAGGATAATTGACTTTTTTTAAAAGACTTCTTTTTTAGTATTCAAGACTCAACAACCGGAGGCGGTATGGATTTCGATAAGCAAGTATATTAAAATGGTGGTGCTTGCCGGATTACTCAACGTAAAATTGAAGTTTTGAGTTTGTGTTAGTGTTTGTGATCTAAAAACACTATTCAAGGATAATTGACTTTGAAAAAAAAGACTCTTTTAGTATTCAAAACTCAATAATCGGTGACTGTGTAACTTTGAGTTACCAAACATAATAAAATTTGAAGACTTGGCCTATCGCTCTATTTAAAAGTCAAAGTTTTAGTTTTTGATCTAAAAATGTTATTCAAGGGATAATTACATCATAATAGTTGTTGTGTTATATAGTTGAGAACGCAAAACAATTGAAACACGTTCTCACAATCTATTTAAACTACAGCAAAATATGTGTCAAAAAAGCGAAGGAGACCTTCTGGTTCAATAAGCTTTTTTGATATATTTTACTATACTATATAGACTATATTCGCATGGTCTACTATGCAATCTTACTGCACGAATTATACAAGCATTCCTGAAGAGTATAACTTTGCATTTCTCTATGAAGGAGTACAGATCCGAAATTTTCCGAAATCAGCAGTGATAGCAAATTTTATCACTAATTCTTGAAAAGAGTGGTCAGTGCAACTTTTTAAATGATTTTCTCTGAAGATTGTTCGGCTAATGAACTTTAAATATTGCAAAATTACTTATATGGAGATACTCTTAAGTCATGACTACCTTTAATAACAGCTAACTTAACTAACTTTTTTTGCTACCATAAAAAACCGTCAACACAGACAGTAGAAATCAGATTAGGCGCTTTGATACCATCGTCAAACTGACAAGTATATTTCAACATTAATTTGGCCGATTTGGAAAAGTTTCCATTTGTTAAAACCCTGCTATCCATAGTGCATCAAGTTCAAAGTATTCAAAATTTTTAATTAGTGTTTCACTTTTTTTTGTGTTATAAGTATTTTCGGTTTTGTGAATTTCGTTTCTATGGTATCTTTCCGAAAGGGTTTCTATGTTTTCAAACGTTTGTTGATTATGGATTGTATGAACAGTCGATTTGAGTTCTTTCAACTTAGTAAAAAAAAACAACTGTCAAAAGATAAATCTTGATTATAGAGGCAATTAAGGCTAATAAGATTTCCAGGTTTTTTTAATGCAGTATTTTAATTTTCCCTGAGCTTAAACAATCTGAGAAATATGTAAAACTGTTTTTTAGAAAAAAGTTCCAGTTGGAGTTTTACTACTACGTGTTTTGCTAATTGCCACTATTGTCAATAAAAACAATAGTAATTTAACATGATTTTCATCTTCATTAAAATTTGTAAATAATTTATCTTCAATAAAGCTTTTTTTAACTGCAATTTAGGCTACGAATCAGTGGTCTCACAGGTAGTATGAAAAGGTTTTCTTCATGGCGCTCAAAAAGGAAACCTCTAACGAAACTGCAAAATTAATAAAGGTAAGAAAAGAAAAATTTTTCACGTCAACTTTGTTTTTTTATTTGAAAGACTTAATATAAAACAATGCCTCGCTGACATAAAAAAGATTGAGATTATGCAAATAAAAGTTCTATAAGATATCTTTGTCACACAAACTGTATATGTACAAGCTGATTTTTCATTACTACTTTAACAAATTTGTACTTTTAAGACCTCGGTAGTTTGCTTGAGGAAACTCATAAGTATTCACTTTTTTGCATTTATTGGAAATTTCGTTCTGATACGTTAAATGCTTACTATTCTTGATACCATAGATTTATGCAATAACAAAGTTTTGCGTCTGCGTTAATGAAAACTTAGGTTTTAAAATTTTATGAATTACTTAAGTAACATACTGAAATACTTCAGATTGATACATAGCTTTAAAAACTACTGAGTTAATTCTTTGAAAACCAAATGTTCCCAGACAAACAAAAGTTGTTTTAGATGAATACAGAAAACACTAATGCATACTTACGTCTATGGTTCAGATTGAGCCTTTGAGCGAAACTTGTTTGTTATCTACTAACAGAAAACATTAGCAGGGAACTTCTTATCGTTCCTCAAAACAAACCATGTCAATACTATGCCAAATCAAAATTATTGTACAAATAACTTGATATTAAACGGACGACTTGGAACGGACGACTTAGAACGCCAATAGGTGAATTTAAATGAATTTGAATTGTCCTGCTTATTCCTTTGCTTTATTTAAGTTAACGTCATGTTGCTTAACTGGAGCACACTGGGGTTGAAATGTATTTCCTAATAAACAATTGCAAGCCTACGTACTCACTCTCTATTTATCTCAACTTTTGCTGCAACACAGTAGAATACATGTATATACGCCTTCTTGATCAGAGACAAAAGAATACTTAAGCAAACTAATAAAAGTGCTTTTAGCCAACAATTTTATGCAAGAATTTTTTCAGAGCAGACTGAACTTCCGAGAATTTGAAAAATGAAAATTTAGTATCTTATAGTATAAGACATAATCATTTTGAAATAATCGCGGGCCATGGCCATGCCTCATGGGCTCTTGGTACTTGATATGAAACTATCATAACCAAACATGAGACCAATTAGCCCAATCAGGTACTTTTCTTAGTAATCAACTAACAATTTAGGGTAATTAACGGCAACTTTTTTGAATTTCGGCTTCTTAAATCAAAATAAGTTGCGGCAGTTTCTAAAGTGGGCTCTTCATAACGTCGGCTCTCTTGCATGTATCCGTTCCAACATTTTCAGAACGATTTGGGGATCCTACTCTACGACAAATTTCTGACTTTCTTATCTTATAAGCACACCGAAGACTGTTTCCTAATTCACTGACGTGGATAACGCTGAATCAACAAACTGTAGTTTAAAGGAGTGGTTTTGCAACTACTAAATTTTGAATAATAAGCATACACAGCGCAGTTTAATAATGCACAGCATTTCAAAATAACAGGTTATAAATGTAAGCAATTCAATACCGGAAACTAAAGTCTAGTTCATAAGCTTTAATCGACAAGCAATTTTCAGTTCTAGTTGTTATTGTTGCATGAACATCTCACATTTTCAGCGAATCTCATTCTTTTTGGAAAATTTCCACTGTTAAGGACACATCCTCGAACAACACGAAAACGGCTTCTCTTTTGTAGAGCCTTGTTAGAAGATGGCTCAGTATTAAGTTTCTGGAAGTTTTCTTCAAGAAGACTAGGGAATCGTTCTAAAATGGAAGATATCAGTCGTTCTGTCATCATCGGATGTGCAAGGTGTAGTATGATCATTTTTATCGTGAATAGTGGTTATTTTGGCTTCAATTCGGCTTAATTCGAGCTTTTCAAATCTTCTCAAGCAGCGAAAAATTCTTCATGGCTCCTGAAGGGGAACATACATTCGAAATCGTAATTGCGCAAAATCCTCTTGATGTCCCTGGGAAGTGATCCTATGTCAGAAGTCAAAGGATTAGATATATGCTGAGAAATTACTTCAGTTTACGAGGGGATTGAGTTGTTGATAGTCTTCTTCTACGGTTATATTAGGTAATGTATTAACAAAGTCAATAAATTTTTTGGGTATGAGGCAGTGGTCGAAGGTAGTCCAGCTTGAAATCGCATTGTCCTTCTTTTGTTGTACAAAGGCAATATTGTTTTCCTATCGAGTTTGATAGACAATTGTCCGCTGAAATTAGACTTCACATTGCGTTAGGATTTTGTACATTATGAGTGATAAACCGTCAGTTGAGTTTGGGTTTTGGCATACACTAACTCAATGGAATACAAGTCAAGAATGAAAACGTTTAAGTGTTATTTTGAGAAGCAAACATTCAGTTAAAAATAAAGTTTATCCGTTGACTGGGATATCAGCAATCGTTTTATTAGCCAAAATAGTTTCCAAAAAACGCCTATAACATTTCGAGGTGGCCTCGGTTGTCAAATCTGTTAGACTAATTCTTATTCCTTTTCAGTGGTAAAAAGAATTGAATTTTCTCTTAAGTATCTCGCGCATTGACATTTTAATGTTTTCATTAGCTTGCTACGCATAAAGCGAAAGGCTTGCGTTATGCGTCTGAGAAGTTCATTCTGCTCTGCAAAAATTCTTACATAAAATTTTCCGGCTAAAAGCACTTTTATTAGTTTTCTCTTGTCTCTGATCAAGAAGGCGTATACTACTCTGTACGTTACTGTGTTGCAAAAGTTGAGATAAAAAGAGAGTGAGTACGTAGGCTTGCAATTGTTTAGTAGGAAAAACATTTCGATCCCCAGTGTAATCCACTTAAGCAACATGACTGAAACTTAAATAAAGCAAAGGAATAAGCAGGACAATTCAAATTCAATTAAATTCACCTATTGGCGTGCTTGTTTGATTTTCATGGTTACAATGGCTTCCAGTTTATATAGTAACTAGTTCCAAGTCGTCCGTTTAATATCAAGTTATTTGTACAATAATTTTGATTTGGCATAGTATTGAAATGGTTTATTTTGAGGAACGATAAGAAGTTCCCTGCTAATGTTTTCTGTTAGTAGATAACAAACAAGTTTCGCTCAAAGGCTCAATCTGAACCATAGACGTAAGTATGCATTAGTGTTTTCTGTATTCATCTAAAACAACTTGTGTTTGTCTTGGAACATTTGGTTTTCAAATAATTAACTCAGTAGTTTTTAAAGCTATGTATCAATCTGAAGTATTTCAGTATGTTACTTAAGTAATTCATAAAATTTTAAAACCTAAGTTTTCATTAACGCAGACGCAAAACTTTGTTATTGCATAAATCTATGGTATCAAGAATAGTAAGCATTTAACGTATCAGAACGAAATTTCCAATAAATGCAAAAAAGTGAATACTTATGAGTTTCCTCAAGCAAACTACCGAGGTCTTAAAAGTACAAATTTGTTAAAGTAGTAATGAAAAATCAGCTTGTACATATACAGTTTGTGTGACAAAGATATCTTATAGAACTTTTATTTGCATAATCTCAATCTTTTTTATGTCAGCGAGGCATTGTTTTATATTAAGTCTTTCAAATAAAAAAACAAAGTTGACGTGAAAAACTTTTCTTTTCTTACCTTTATTAATTTTGCAGTTTCGTTAGAGGTTTCCTTTTTGAGCGCCATGAAGAAAACCTTTTCATACTACCTGTGAGACCACTGATTCGTAGCCTAAATTGCAGTTTAAAAAAGCTTTATTGAAGATAAATTATTTACAAATTTTAATGAAGATAAAAATCATGTTAAATTACCATTGTTTTTATTGACAATAGTGGCAATTAGCAAAACACGTAGTAGTAAAACTCCACCTGGAACTTTTTTCTAAAAAACAGTTTTACATATTTCTCAGATTGTTTAAACTCAGGGAAAATTAAAATACTGCATTAAAAAAATCTGGAAATCTTATGAGCCTTAATTGCCTCTATAATCAAGATTTATCTTTTGACAGTTGTTTTTTTTTTACTAAGTTGAAAGAACTCAAATCGACTGTTCATACAATCCATAATCAACAAACGTTTGAAAACATAGAAACCCTTTCGGAAAGATACCATATAAACGAAATTCACAAAACCAAAAATACTTATAACACAAAGAAAAGTGAAACACTAATTAAAAATTTTGAATACTTTGAACTTGATGCACTATGGATAGCAGGGTTTTAACAAATGGAAACTTTTCCAAAGCGGCCAAATTAATGTTGAAATATACTTGTCAGTTTGACGATGGTATCAAAGCGCCTAATCTGATTTCTACTGTCTGTGTTGACGGTTTTTTATGGTAGCAAAAAAAGTTAGTTAAGTTAACTGACTTAAGAGTATCTCCATATTAGTAATTTTGCAATACTTAAAGTTCATTAGCCGAACAATCTTCAGAGAAAATTAATCATTTAAAAAGTTGCACTGACCACTCTTTTCAAGAATTAGTGGTAAAATATGCCAACACTGCTGATTTCGGAAAATCATGCGTTTTTTTCTGTACTCCTTTATAGAGAATTGCAAAGTTACACTCTTCAGGAATGCTTGTATAATTCGTGCAGTAAGATTGCATAATAGACCATGCGAATATAGTCTACATAATATAGTAAAATATATCAAAAAAGCGTATTAAACCAGAAGGTCTCCTTCGCTTTTTTGACACATATATAGCTGTAGTTTAAATAGATTGTGAGAACGTGTTTCAATTGTTTTGCGTTCTCAACTATATAACACAACAACTATTATGATGTAATTATCCCTTGAATAAGATTTTTAGATCAAAAACTCAAACTTTGACTTTTAAATAGAGCGATAGGCCAAGTCTTCACAGTTTAATTTATTTGGCAATTCAAAGTTACACAGTCACCGATTATTGAGTTTTGAATACTGAAAGTAGTTTGTTTTCAAAGTCAATTATCCTTGAATAGTGTTTTCAGAACAAACCCGAACACAAACTCAAAACTTCAATTTTTACATAGAGTGATCCACCAAGCATCACTATGTTAATATACTTGCTTTTTGAAATCCATACAGCCTCCGGTTGTTGTGTTTTGAATACTAAAAAAGAAGTCCTTTTTATTAAAAAAAGTCAATTATCCTTGAATATTAAATTTAGATCTCGAAATCGAAATCAATGATTCAACTTTTAGGTAAAGTGATCGGCCATGCTTCACATTTTTATTATACTTGTTTATCCAAAGCCATGCCGTCTCCGGTTGTTGAGTTTTGAGCACTAAAAAAAGAAGAATTTTGTTTCAAATTCCGCGAAAAGTACTCTGGAACCATTTGGTGTCCATTTAGTGTAAGCAGACGTTGAAAACAAACAAAATTTGTTCACCTGAACCCCTAAATTTAAGGTCTTTGTTTGAGCTATCAAATCCAAAGAGACTGCTTAACTCAATTTTGCTGAGAAATGTTTCATGAGGTTGATTTAATTTTCATTTTCTTGAGATAATCAAGGATTAAATGAAATTCAATAAAATTAGGAAGAAGTTTATGCAACAACAATGAAAAAATCATGGAGCGTTAAATTTTCGATGAATAGCAAGTTCACAATTACAGTCTTAGCTCTGAACACAACCTGAGCCAAAGCTAAGGTTAATATGAAACTAAACTAATACATTGTTTTTTTTTGTCAAGCTATCTCAGCAGTTTTCAATCTATACAAAAAGTTGAAATGTAAGTATTCAGAAAAAGTTTGCTTAATACCTGACAATTGAAATAAGTGATTTTGAAAAAACATTTGAAAACAACCATATACAGTAAAACCTCAGTTTTTTGGATAATGTAGGTACGTTGTAATGTATTTGATTCCAATTTGGTACACAATATAGACTTTTTTGAAACAAATATTTGTCCACGAGGTTGATTTTATAGATAGACATAGCGCAGCACCATTGTGAAGCACTCAATGTTTATGCTATACAACCCTGCAAATAAGAATCTTAAAAAAGTTTAATTTATATGTTTCAATTAATTGCAAAATGAATCAGACATCATACACTGATTAAACAAAAAAAACTCAGCTTCGGAACAAAAAAAAGTTTGACTGATCCTTCATAAGTAACAAAAGTACACAAAATTGTTGTCCTTCAAAAAAGAACATGCAATAAAACTTATTTGAAGTTCTAAAAATTAGATTTGTTCGCTAAACAGTAAAAAACCTACATTATTTTTTTATTAATTAAATACCACCTCATAAATCATACTATGAAATTTTGTAATTGTTAATTCAGAAAAATAACAAAAAATGCTGAGTTAATGTATGCAACAATGCATTTAAGAGTTTTTCATATCTTTGAAAAACCTTCGAACACTTGATGATCTGTTGAAAATATTGGCGGGTAAAGTCTGTCGGTCTGCGTCAGTCAGGACACGTAACCTTAAAATAGAGAACACTTTCTGTTGTTTATGTTAAACGAGTGTCTAGAGATAAGAATTGTTTTCGGTTTTTGAAAAACAAAAAACAATGTTGTAGATAGTTAGTAAAAAAATATTTGAAGGTAATAAAAAGTAGGTTGAAGTGGTAAGTAATAGTGTAACTTTAAAACAATAGGTAGCTATAGTAGTGAGTAATAGTATCTAGTAGTAGTTTTAGGTAGTACTAGTAGGTAGTAAAACTAGGTACTAATTGTAGATGGTAGTTGCAGGTTGTAGTAGGTAGTAGTAGTAGGTAGCAGTAGTGTTGTGTTCAAATCCGAAATGTTCGCCAGACTTCTTAGCCCAATTATATGTTATATAGACTCTGCTCTTGTTAATTTCAGATTCCTTTGGATGTTACTCTTTCCGATGCTGTATCAAATATCGTTACGGTCATATCATTTTTAAAACGTCTTTTTATTATTATTTATTTAGTTTTATTTATTATTTATCAACAATTTATCTCAAATACATTTTTTCCTGTAAACAATCTTGCTCATTCCTATAAGGGTAGCTGAATAAGTGGAGAAACCAGTTCTCAAAAAAGCATGCTGAGAACATCAAAAAAATTGTTTTTGTCTCCTGCGCTTCAACATATTTTCAATTTCTTGCCAAGGATGAAAGGACAGAAAAGCATGAATTTAATTTTTTTCTGTAAAAAATCTTGATAGTTTTTAATATGGTAGCAAGATAGGTGTAGAAAAATCAATTTTCAAAAAGCACTCTCAGAACATCAACAAATCGTTGTCGTCTTTGGTTGTGACATTTTGCTTGCCAATGTTTGACAACGGGTAAGGTCAAATTCTGCTTGTAAGATACGTTACTGGATCGTGGAGACGAGTAACAACAATTAAATTGCCCTCCAGGGACATATCTCCCGCTCTCTCTCTCTCTCTCTCTTCAGACTTGCATGCATATAAATACATAAAAACATAAACACATTCAGACATATATACATACATTCCACCGTATACATATAGGAACACATACACTCAGAGAACCACCAAAAATGTCGACATATACACACATTTACAATTTCTACACACAAACATACATTTCAGATTACAATCATACGACATATTACTAAACTTAAGCAGAGCTATATTTACTTAAAAACAAATCTATACATTCATTATTATATACATTAATACGCATAATTTTATACATAAAATTTTTATTCTTTCATTTTTTTCAATTATTCTTTCAGACATAAAAATTACAATTTTGAACACATGCATGCAAACATACGTACTTGTTTAGATAGAAACATAATAGTTACAAATGTATATAAAAAATAAAGAAATGCTTTCCACATCATACTGCACATTTGCAGAAGTATTGTCAATAAAAACTGCTTCTGACTGCTCTTTGACTTATTTCAGACCATTTCAGAAACTGCGTTTTTCCGGTCCTACCTGGTTGAACAAAAATGAAGTCCACAAAAATCACTTTTCAGTGCTCTTTCATAGCGCAAAATCCATTTTGGACCATTTTAGAACTTCGAAAAATTTTGGAATTTTTTGCTCAAAAAATTCAAGTTTTTGTATATTTCGACCCCCATACTGCATATGTGAAAAAAAGTAAAGTCATAAAAATGACTTTTGAGTGCCCTTGCATAGCGCAAAATCCATTTCAGACCATTTTAGGACTTTGAAAAACTGGAAAAAATTTTCGAAAAATTTTTTGAAATGTTCGAACTTACGAGAGGAATTCACTTGACAATGTCTCTAGGAAGACTCGAATGTCGCTGTCCTAACTTTTCTTCAAAATCCAGCACATACCAATAGGCGCATAAAATTTCATAGACATTATGCTCTTAGAATATTAAAGGATTTCAGAAATTTGTCTCCGGTAATTGAAAACTTGAAAAAAATTGAAATTGAAAAATCCGGAAATTGAAAAAATTTGGTAAAATCATAAGGCTTTGATCTTAAACGATATATTGTGTTTCGCCATACAATGCCATCACGTTCAACACAGCAAATCTAAGGATGCCGACATTACTCTTTAGAACCAGTTACATACCGAGTTCAATAAATTGAAACGGGATTGAGCACTGGAAGTAAGCAGAATGGATTTCTTCGAAGGTAAAAACCACACAAACTTTTGAATGCCAGCAATAATTCTCAGTTCTGCTTGAATGCTGCTTCGGATTCTATTTATCTGCAATCTTTTACCTCGAGATTTCAGCAAAACATTCATTGCCAACGTTTAGTGGGTATTCTACAGCATCTTGGATTATTGTTTGCATATTCTATACAATCTTTTGATGACACCACATAATTTTCAACAAATCAATAATTTGAATTTCAGGTCCGGTTTCTTTCTAATGTTGCTGTTTTTTTTTCACTCAACTCATATGTAAATTGAAACTGTTGTGTTCTCAAAAAAATTGAAAATAATGGCAAAAGTCCTAGAAACAAACGCAAAAGTAACAACCTTGGAGCAAAGTTACTGCAATATGAACTAAAAAGGCAGACAGTTACCTATCACAAAATATCAATCGGTTTGATAAGGACAATTTTTATTTAGCGAACAGTAAAAAAGACGCCCTAAACAACCGATTAAAATTGTAATGCATGAAAAGACCTATTATCCAAAATTGATATCACGCTTTGCAAAGCAGCTAATTGTATCGGACAGCGCATACAGAAAAATCAATCAACATGATATAACCCAAAAAACTGCAATTCATCCCTATTCGTTCACTACATTAAAGATACTGGCAATGCAATTTATATCTATTCCCCTGGACTTAAAATGTAAACGTTGATACTGCACGCAGAACATACTTCAGTTGACAAGAGCTTATCATAAAAAGGCAGCAAAATCCAAATAAAAGAAAATGATGTAAATGCATGAGATGAAGCTTCATTGTGCGGCTATTTGCAAGATAGCACCTCTCAAAAGATGGCTTTTATGGAAGAAAACAATAAGGCCATCTGCAAGTTGAAAGAACAAACAATGTTTTTGCAGTTGGTTGATCTATAGCATTGGTCGGGTCGAAACTGGAAGGTTTGGAAAAAAACGTCAATTTTTGGTTGAACGGTGTGCATCCACATGATGATTGCAATAAAAAAATAGTTTGAAAAATCGTCAAAATAACGAATTTAAAAAAACACGTTTTTTCGCCTACTTCAACTCAAGCAACCATTTTATTCAATTAATTTCTGGTATGGCCCATGTGTAGATTGAGCAAAATGAATTTTATTTCATCGGCTGATCATTATGCTGCTTTTTTGTGTATAAACAATATTCGTCCTTTGTAGAGATGTCACAAAATGCCTAAACACTTGAAACAAAAATACGGCAATACAAATAACAGTAGGTTAAGAAGTTGCACGCCGTCAAAAAGGACTGACTTTATAAAACTATCAAAACAAACATGGAAACTCCTCAAATCATCCTGAACAACTAGATAAAACCAAATTACCAAATTTTCATATCAACTGAGCCTTGAGTCACAGAACAGCGAAAAAACTTATAAACGCAGCGTTAAGAGAATTCAATGCAAAAATTCGATTTATTTGGGATTCTCCATTGTTTACAAAAAAAGTTGATCCTTGTTACAAGAAAATTAAAGAACTACGAGTAAAAAAACATCATTTATATAATTGATAAGAGATATCTCACCGAAATGAGACCTTTGAAATGTGCGAGAAATGTCGCAATATTGAAATGATCAAGAGATGTCACCAAGATGTCATCAAGAAAGTAGTAGCAAAAAAACATCATTTATTTAACCATTCAGTTATATCTCACAATAATGAGACCGCAGAGAAATGCACAGAGCGGGATTTTTCAATTGCCACAAAAAAGTTAAAAACCTTGTTAACAAGAAAATTGAAAAACTAGTAGCACCATTTAAGCATCATTTATTCAACCGTTAAGACAAAGTTAAACCTTTGAGAAACCAAATGTTGCAAAGATGTACAGCAGGGCACTGAGCAATGCGAAATTATAGGGCAATTCACAGCGAGAAAAATTACTTGAAATATATAGAAAAGTTTAAAAAAAAACAACAATGGAGTTTCATGCAAAGCAAATTATTAACGAAAAACTTCTATATCGCAAATATATGACGGTTTCAATATACCTGACAGAAAGAACATTTGCAAGGCTTTTAAATCTTTTGCAGAAATGGGCAAACACAAAATCGAATTAATTCGTGAGAACAAATAACCGGGTCCAGGATTAGTCAACTTATGGGCAGTGAAAGCTAGAATGTATGCATTTTGAACGTTCATTTTTGATGATGGTATTTGAAAAAGGTTCCTAGACTGATCTCATACATGCACATACACCTCTCCACAAAAGAACAACTATCTTGACTGAATATGGCCCTATTTCTGGTATATCTACATTTAAACTATTCGAGAGAATAATTCTTAAGCATTTGATGGAATATCTCAATCAACACCAACTGTTAAAAACAATTTTGTTTTCAAAACACAAAATCGGTCCCTCTTTTTTAAACCTTGCTGTCTACCATGGTGTTCCTCATGACACAATTCTAATCTTTCGTTTAAAGGTTAATGACTTCTTAAAAAGACTCCTGAGATAAGGTCAAATTTGCAGACAATATAAAACTTATGCCACAATTGTGGTTAGCAAAACTTTTCTGAAAACAGATAGTCACTTGCAAAATAATAAATCAACTTAAGAATACACTGCTTTAGTTTACAAGCAAAAACAAATCTATGGCGATTGTTTCTATTCATCTTGATTCCAAACTGACTTCTGAAACTTCGCAAAACATTGTTTTCCGGAAAATTTCCATGGCCATTCGCTCTCCATGCATAAAATATCTCATATCTCACTAGATATGAGATTGAAAGTTTTCAAATGGATCGCCTTCTCACATCTGTCAGTGGAACTTTAATCAATTTTTTGCTAAGCATTCATAGCGTGAAAATCGACCAACAAATTTTAACATTTTATAAACATTTTATCAATTTGGAGATCCTTTGCTCTAAGCTAGAATTTTTCCCGGTGAGATTCTCATGACAAAGTTCTGTTTATCTAAGCTACATGCATACTTGATGCAACGTGGTGGAATAGAAACAAACAGCTTATTTTGCGGAAATTATAACAAACACGAACCGAACAAGGTCGAAAAATTGCTTCCAAACAACAAGCGGGGCAATTTAATTCAGAGGGGGTGTAGCCTATACAATTTTTTAATGTAGAAAAATATTTTGACCGAAGAGGAGTTCGCACCCTGACCTCCTGCGTACTAAACAAGCATTAACCACACGGCTATAACACCCTTCTGATTGCTTATATACACTCGCTTTTGTTTTTAAAACAGACTTAATTTATGTCAAGCAAAAACAAAGAAGTCAAGCGCGAAAAAGTCAGTACAGAATAGAAATCGAAAAATGTTCTAGAACAAAAACGGTCAAGTTAAAATTTTATAATAAAAAACACACGTTTGCAGTATTTGCCTCAGACCTCCTTCAAAAAAAATTAGCCCAAATTTGGCGTCAAATGGTTGTGAGAATCGTCAAAAAATGAAAAAAACACTACCATTGCACAAATAGTAAATGGGTTAAAAAATAAAAATATTGAGATAATTTTTGCTACAGCAGCATGAAAAAATTCCATTGAACAGAAAGTTGGGACCATTGCTCATTTACTTTCCGGTTTAAAACGAACAGCCAAACATTAATCCTATACAAACATTATCTACTAAACCAAACGTTATCCGTACTCTTGTTCAAATGGTAAAAGGTGATTTCAATGATCTGGATTAACATTCAATGTTTTCCTATGGTTATTGTAGTGAAAATTACAAATTTGAAAAGAAACAACACGATGGGGACTTTTTATTTTCTATTTTAATGAGCACGTTTTGCCTTCTATAATTACACTTCCCAGGTTAAGGTCCCATCCGGAAGTAACCTCTAATCAGACAAGTTCAAAGCACATGCCGTTCCCAGACCAAAATTACAGGGTCTGGTATTTGGTTCGAGCGCAAAATAGTATGATCAGAGGTCACATTCTGTCTGGGGATGGGTCTGATCAGAGGTCACATCCGGATGGTAATTATCTGATCAGAGATCATTTTCGTCTGATTTGGTCTGATCAGAGGCGGATTCAAGTGCACTTTAGTATGATCACAGAAGATTTTGAGCGCAATTGGGTCTGATCATAGACCATTTCGAGCAATTTTTTTTGATTTTCTGTTTTGTTTACCGAGCAATGATGGCTCTGGCGAGAGGCAACAAAAGGCAGCATTCTGATCAGAAGCACATCTAGAGTCTGATGGCTTTGATCAGGACCAGAGGGGTCCAGCTGATAGAAAATGCCCGTCCCCTTAAGAGGAAATTTTGAATATTTGTAGAACACGTTTGCAGTATAAAATTCATCTAAAGAAAAGACAATACTAAAACTAATGATAATGAAGAGAAAAGCCAACTGCTGAGAAAAATTTTGATTTGGTATACCATTATAGCATGTTTCGGACTCAAAGGATGAACTTACACTGCTTTCCATAAAAAACGTCGTATTCTACAGTCAATGAATAGGTTCTGATCAAAACCATCGGACTCTAGATTTGCCTCTCATCAGAATGCTGCTTTTTGTTGCCTCTTGGCAGAGCCAACATTTCACGGTTAAAAAAAGAACATCAAAAGAAAAAAATTCGCTCGAAATGGTGTCTGATCAGACCCAATTGCGCTCAAAATCTTCTCTGATCATACTAAAGTGCGCTTGAATCCGCCTCTGATCAGACCAACTCAGACGAAAATGACCTCTGATCAGATAATTACTATCCGGATGTGACCTCTGATCAGACCATCCCCAGACAGAAAGTGACCTCTGATCATACTATTTTGCGCTCGAAACAATTACCAGACCCTGTAATTTTGGTCTGCGAACACACCGTGTGCGTTGGACTTGGTCTGATCAGAAGTTACTTTCGGATGGCACTTCAACCTGGGTTCTGTACAACTACAAGTTGGATCGTGAGAAGTACAATTCGTGGTGATATACTTTATAAATTTCTCTAAATCTGCAAAAATTGCTCAATTGCTCCTATTGAATAACAAACTTTACAATGAGCTCTTTTCATTACTAGTAGTAGTAGTAGTAGTATTTAAGACCAAAAATTCTCTCATTTTTAGTTCCTGGGAATTAAATGTGTTGAAATTTGACCCTTTATAAGAAAATGACAAGGTTGCAAAATGTTTTGGGAAAGAACTCAGAATCTTGGACAATCATAAGACATCTGGCGGACGAACTGCTATCGAACAAGAGGCAAGGACTTTGTTCCTTGGTTTTAGCTAGTCTGAGCTTAGGCATAGCCGCAGGGGACAGAAGAGCGTGATTAGGACAAAAGAGGCGGGTCCTAAATCTAGGGAGTGCCTGAAAAAGTCAAAACGGTCAAGTAAAAACTTTGCATAAAAAGACGCCTATAACAATTGCGTCAAACTCCGTTCGAGAGCAATTAATAATGATCTGTTATCTGTATAGAAGAGTAGAGTATTGCGATTGCATTAACTATTGGTACTTACCAGGTCTCCTTGCCATTCTCCAGCTATACGCTGTTGATCAACGCCTTTGATATTGTAACTGATATTTGCTCAAAATACAACACCTCTCCGCAATTACATAAGAGTAATTAAACACAAATAAAATCAACAATAAGCTTTAAGCAATGCTAGCAATGGTGGGATAACGAAACGTAATAGAAGTCCAAGTTGAGGATAGAGTGCCGTTGTAATAATTACGACACTCGGAGAGTAACAAAATTTAATCAGTTGCTTGAAATATAATATACTCTAGAAAGATCGTTAAATTACAATTGCTCCAGAATCTTGTTAAACGGATTCCGAAATACATCGATCTGAAATGTCAATACCCGGTATAACAGTTGCTTGTGACAGCAAGTTTCTGTATTGTAATTGCGACAATAATCATATTTAAGTGATTAGGGCGAGTTGAAGTTTAGCACAGCACGTAAAATATTGACGAAGTAGTTGAAAAAAAGTTGCAACGCAAAAAAGGTCGACACAGAACAACATTTTCTCAGATATCAAACATTTAAAAAAACTCAGCCTTCCTATTTTAATTAAAAGAAAGCCCGGGAGTAGTCGGTTAACTCGGGGGCAGCAAGTAAGCTCCAATTAATATTTCTAAATCCTCACAATAGTCAAAAAATGCGAAACTAAGCGCCGTTGTAATGATTATAACACTCGGAGAGTAACAAAATTTGGATCATTTCCGTATGTGCCCCGCAACTTAATGGGTGCACATTATTTGCAACCCCCGACGCACGTGCCACATTTGTACATAATCATGTACCATGTAATGGCACGTGCTCTATATCCGGGGGTACATAACTTAATCAAGGGGCACAAACGGAAAAGATATCTTAAAACGGAAAAGATCCCAAAAATGTGATCAGTCGCTGGAAATATAAGCTCCAGAAATTTTTAAAAAAGGTAAATTAAGAAATGCTCCTCGCCAACACTGTTTGAATATTGGCTGGTCCGGGGTCCTCCCAGCACTACGTCCTCATAGAGCATTTCGCATTGTTAAAATCTATCATTAAATAGTTTCAGATGATCTTTATGAATAGCAATGGTTCACTGAGTTGGAGCAAGCTTTCTGTGGCATCTGATTTAACATCTGAAGTATCGAAAAGATAAACAGAGAATCCAGAAAATATCAACTCCTATTCGTGGACTGTCCGTGAACCCCAACACGAAAAACTGTCCGTGGCCTTCTCATGAACAAATTGGTACTTCGCTACAATAAACGTCTCATCATCTGCCACGACGTAATAAACAATAGCATCTCAGAGCACAAAAGCAACTGGTGCCCAATCAACGACACGAGAAGGCAAGACACTCCTGATCTGTCTCTCGAGTTACAGAAAACAGGTATTCTCATTCTTGAAGTTGAAAATAACCTTACACCAAAGCAGCTACAAGACGCGAAGCTGATCTACGAGTTATCGCAAGTGCATCCAGAGTCAAACACAGAACTCTTGATTCTAAGTACTGTGTTGAGAAACAGTCATAACCTGGTACGACTCGTCAAAAAGGTGCGTTCACAGAAGAAGCCAAACAAAAGGCAGAAAGACAGAATCAAGAAACGTCAACTCGCCGAATCGGAAGATCCGGAGGCTTCAGAACCCTAAATCTAAGTTTTCCTAAGCTTTATCTATTAGTGAATCCGGAGGTTTACCTCGGAATCGCAATAGTATTCAGTTTTACAAGTTCACCTATCTAGTGCATCAGGAGGCATCGCCTCGGAATTGCAGAGAGGTGAGCACATGTGCGAAATTAAGCTTTATTTGAGCCGGGAGCTGAACCAGGACGAACAACATCTAGAAATTGAGCTTTTAAAATCAGACGTCAGCTACTGGAAAAATGAAAGCAGCCCAACGTGCTACAAATACAAAACTTGAACCTCCAAGAGAAAGGAACTGAGTTGATAAACGTAGAAAGCGAATAGAGCACCAGCTCCCAATGACTACGATCAACCCAGACAAAACTCAACCTGCTCACTTTCAACGTCAGAAGACTAGCTGACCTCAACAGGCAATTCTGCTTTGCAAACAGCGTAGCTAGAACCGAATATGACATTCTTTGTTTCACAGAGACATGGCTGACTCCGGATATACCCGATTATGCCCTATTTCTTCCGAATTTCATGATCTACAGGTAAAACAAGCGCAGCGACAACAACCACATTAAACATGGTGGAGTCTTAATAGCAGTAAAAAATCCCATTAACAGCAGTCTTCTTAACTTGGAGTCCGACGCTGAAAGTATTACTGTTAAACTCAATATTGTTTCTGGGTCTGTCTTGATCAGCTGCATCTACAATCCTCCCGAAAACAGTTTTTACAGGTTATCGCTTAACTCCCTCAAAACATTCCTTGAACAAATCATCAACGAGCGAAGTGCGTGACTGCTTCGGTAATTACCGGTGACATCAATTTCCAGCATACAAATTGTAGATGTTTGACATCAGGAAGCACCTACAAAACAGCCATACTTGACCTTCTAGAACATTCCAACTTCGAACAGATCCTCCCCTGCCAGAATCCAATTAGTGTAGATTTTCTACTAACCCAAGATAGGGAACGGTTAGAACACTCGGCTATCGACGATTCTACTCCCTTTCCGATCATCATCCCTTCAAGACATTAATTATGACTAACTTTCATGAATGCGTGACTACTGCTAAGTATATTGCCGTATATCTAGCAAAGCAGACCTGAACTCCATCAACAAAATCAATACCGAAAACGATTTCAACCCCTACTACTATAGTAACGTTGATGAGCTCGTGCGCCAGTGATATGTCTGGATACGTGAGATAATCGACAAATGTGTTCCTCGCATAACTAAGCATAGATCGACTTCCCCAGTGGATCTCGCCTAGCACATCTCATCTCGTAAAAATTTTAGCGACGATGAAGAGAAAACACAAAGACAAAGCAAATTTTCGTCTTCTGTTAAAAACCAAACGGAAAGAAACCGCAATGAAGGTTGCAATTGAAAACGACCGAGCCAGTTTTGAAAAAAATCTTCCACATCTGGCGAATTGTGAGTGTCACACGTGTGTAAAAAAAGGTGTAATAAAAACCTTGGGTATCAAGGTCAAATATTTAATTTAAATTTTAATTTATTTCATATTGGTTCCATATTGGTTATGCTCTAAACAATGACAAGACAGTCAAACCCTTGCAAGTGCAGTGTGTGTAAACGGAACATCAAAGATAATGATAAATCGGCAATATCATGCGAGAAGTGTGAGCTTTGGTTCCATGGTCCATGTGTATCTCTATCAGTTGACGATGTGGACTGGCTTGGAGCAAGGAAAAACTGCAAATGGATTTGTGATACCTGTGATAGTGATCAGCTCTTCCCATCCGAACCTAAGTTGACAAAGACCTTAGATGAGAATAAAATTGCTGACAAAGTTGGTGATGCCTTGTCTGCTATAATCGGTACTGAAAAACCAAAAATTATTGAGCTAGCTTTGCCTAATCATATCAAGGACAATTTCGAAAAAGTTTTCAACGAGACTTTGCCTTCTTTTCGTGATGCTGTTCTAACGAATAACAAAATTAAGGGGCACAAAACGGCTAATGAGCCAATTTAGTTTCTGATTAACGGTCTGCCCGAAAATGCAAATTCTTATAACAAACTTATAGAGTCTGACACGAAGCTTCTTGACGAGGTTATCACTATTATGGGTCTAAAATCAGACGGAAATATTGTGCAAGCAAGACGCCTTGGAAAGTTCAAAAACTATCAATTGTCTTGAAAAACGTTTAAAATTGCTGAAAGTAGTGCAGGTGGAAAAAATTAGCTTAATATTCCTTACAGAAACTTGGCTCGATAACCAGATCACAGATTCTGAAATATTTCCTGGTGGATCACACACTGTTATTTCACGCTTAGAGAGAAAAAAAGGTGGAAATGGTGGAGTTTTAATAGCAGCATCGTCTGCTATGTCCCATCTAGTATTTCATTTATCAGAAGACAGTTACCCCTTTTCAGCTGCTTGTGCAGTTGTCCAAATAGAAAAAGCTGTGTTCTTTATTGTAATGTACAGAGAGCCACCGTCTTCGAAATTCTTCTTTAGCAATCATATTTTGATGAAATCGATTTCATTTTATATCAACAATTTTAATACATTCTGCCTTAAACGGGGTTTGAATTCGAATTTCGAGCTCTATGTTATAGGTGATTTTAACATGCCAAAGGTAGCTTGGGCATGTCTCTCCTCGTCTAGTTCTTCAGATAATGTTTTATTGGGTTTTTTTCCGGACTTAGGTCTAAATCAAATAATTAATGAGGCTACGCACATTCTTGGGAACTGCCTAGATCTCATTTTCACTTCTCTAGCGTCAATTCCATTCCATCTCCCAAAAGAGCCCTTCTCAGATCCCTTTCCAATAATTTTCCAAGTTCCACTCATCAATAATTACAGAAGTATACACATCGCTACTTACTCGAAATCATCTTTCAGTATTCAGGCGTTTAATCAAGAGCTTTTTTCGCTGTACGAACTTCTAACTTTCCAAATTAAAGCCTCTGATTTCTTTTCATTATGGTACTATGAGCTGAAAAAAGCGTTTTCGGTTTCGATAGCTAAGAAACGCCGAAAGCGTGTATCAGCTCCGTTTTTCTACTCTTCGCAAACCATGCATTTGTTAGATAAAAGCGAGACGATCAAGAGAAAGCTGGAAAAATATTGGACACTATCGGACTCATTGAAAATGAGGGAAAGTCAGAAAGAGCTTTCATAGTCAATTGAACTTGACACGAGTCTTCTTATTGAGACACGTAATTTGACGAGCAGGAATGACTGTTTCAAGCTACTCAGGACTCTCAAAGAGACTAGCGCTTTTCCGCCTGTGATGAATTACGACGGTGTCAGTTTTTCAACTGACGATAAAAAGGCAAATGCATTCAATGATTTTTTCAGCTCTGTCTATAGTTGTAAAATTCACGAAAATGTTCCAACAGCTTTAGATTCGAGTATTAAATTACAAGATGTTACGTTTGGAGATCTGGAAATTGAAAAAATTTTGAGCAAATGTGATGACAGTTCTTCCATGGGCTCAGATCAAGTACCATCCTTCTTGCTTCGTGATGGCTGTCAAGTTTTAGCCCCAGCAGTTATGGCATTATTTCAAGTTATTCAAAAGTCCTCGCATTGGCCTAAGGAATTGAACACCTCATATATCACACCACTACACAAAAATGGTTCAACAGGTGACGTTAAAAACTATCGTCCGATCAGCTTGCTTCCAAAGCTTTCTATTGTTTTTGAAAAAATGTTGTTCAATTTTTTGTATCCACTAGTTAGGCCGCTAGTCACAAACGCTCAGCACGGTTTTATGAAGAGATGCAGCACAACTACTCAATTTATTTCATATTTTCATGTTCTTTACAACAATCTTGACAAAAATTTTCCTTGTGCTAGCGTCTATTTTGATATCAAAAGGCTTTGATTCCGTTCCGCATCATAAATTACTTACAAAATGGTAGCATTTGGTTTTGACGACGCTTTTGTTCATCTTTTTTCGGATTATCTCCAAGATCGAAACCGAATTGTCCGTATAGGATCTTGTTTTTCTAGGCCCTCCGTTGTAACATCTGGTGTCCCACAAGGAAGTGTCCTTGGACCACTTCTGTTTATCTTGTACATGAACGACGATATGCCGACGACCTAAAGCTGCTATGCGTTGATTGTTTCGAAGGTCTGCAATGTGACATCAATGGTATTTATGAATGGTCACGCAAAAATCAACTTGAATTTCATCCAGAAAAGTGTAAAGCGATGAACTTTAAATGCAGCCAGTCTCCCTTATTTCTAGGAGAAGCGGAAATTCTTTTCACTAGAGAGATTATGGATTTGGGAATGCTAGTTACTGAAGGTCTCTGTTGGACAACACATGTTAAGACGAAACTTGCGAAATGTAATAAAATTTTTAATTTTTTGAAAAGAAGCATACCGTTTCAAGTTTCTATTCTCCGCAAGAAAACGTTGTACCAAACGATGATTTTATCTGTGCTACTTTACTGCTCCCAAGCTTGGTGTATTACAATGGGTATTTTGAAAGTGTTAGAAAAGTTTCAGCGCAAAGTGTTGCGCTGGGTTATTAGGTCTGAGGATTACAACGAGACACTTTCAAAACTAAATTTGTATCCAATTTGCTATCAAATTGCGCGAGCTGACCTTATTCTACTAGGGAAAACTTGGCATGGAACAATGGAGAGTGACTTAAAGCTGCATGTCAATTGTACGACACTCAGCTCCCGAGGATCAGTCAAAACCTTTTTTGAACAACCGTTGAACAAAAAATTCAAAACTGACAACTGTTTTCTTAGTCGAACTATCCACTTCGCCAAATACTTAATTTCTATCAACGTCATTGACTTTAGGTCATCTTTAAATATTTTTTGTAAGAATTTAGATAATTTTCTCATAGCCAAAACACTTTCTTTTAATTACTATCGGCCTTGTATATGTTTTCTTAAGTGTCGCTGTGTGGACTGCAGATCTTAATTTGCTACTGTGCTTTGTTGATTTGTACTGTCATGTCTTTCTTTTACTATGTATTCCTCTTTTTGGAATTTAAGTCTTTTACTACTACTACTACTATTACTTGATTAATGACTGAATCAATCTTGATAGGTGTCGACAGATTGAAATAGACAAAGCTCGGGCTTCGCGCAATTCTAACAATTGTGACATATCAGTATTTACTTGGTTAATTCACCACGGTGATAGAACCGATATCGGGTATGCACAAAACTGAGCATAAAACTCATTCATTGAATAATTAACCTACCTTCAGAGTTAATCACTCAATTAGATCTTCATTTATTTGAAACCTTTCTCTTCTGCTTTTATCTACTTATTAATTAAACTTCAATCCTTGTTTTTTAAACAAGTACCACGCTCAATTACAAAAGATAATACATATTGCGCACGGAAGGCTGCTATAGTGGCGACAGAGATAGGATCGGCCACAGATACGATATTGTCAAAATCATAGCCGTATAATTTAATACAAAGTGAAGGAGAAGCAAAAATGGCTAGCAAAAAATAACTAAACTATAGAATTTTTCTTCTATTAGATATATGGACCCTATTACAAAAATTTTGTATCATAATAATACAATCGCTGCATGCAAACCACTGTACCCAAATGTTGTGAAATTAGTAGACGGAAGTTTTCAACAATATGGAGAAACGCTGAAGAAATTCAATCGTGAGATATATCAGTGGTCGATGAAAAATAACTTAAATGTAAGTAATGAAAATCTGCATCGCAGCCTTTTCTCTATATCAGACGTAAAACAGAGTCAAATTGCTCAAACAATGCGCCATAATAGTAAAGGATTTATCAGTCGGGAAGCATTCCGAGATTCGGATGGAAAATACAGTCATGAAAATTTTATTCATTGGAACGTTCAGTTCCAAAAACAATTTTTTCTAACAAATGAAATAACAATTTTTCGTAACTTAAAAACTGAAAGCTTATACGTTTGGTTAAAAGCTAAGGACATTGCTGTGTCAGTCTTAACGGTCTACCTCATATTCCAAGTTGCGAAAATTTTTCCTAAGTTGTTCATCTATTTAGGAATAGTCATTAATGGAGCCTCCTGGCAACAACTGTTGCGGAATCTCGACCCTGTAACGGGAACACGTATGTATAATTAACTACTCAAATTAATTAATGAGCGCCGAGAACAAAAGCAAATGATTGATGAGAAAGAGTCCTTGAAAGAGTCGGTTGTGTAAAAAAAACACAAAAAAACGAAAATGAGTTGTCTTGAGTTCAAAACCAAAAAAATGAAAATGAGTTGTCCTGAGTTCACGACCCAAAAAAAATGAAAATGATTTGTCTTGAGTTCAGGACCAAAACAAAATGAATGAAAATGACTTGTCTTGAGTTCAGGACGAAAAAAAATGAAAATGACTTGTCTTGAGTTCAACACCAAAAAAATAAAATTAGTTGTCTTGAGTTCAAGACCAAAAAAAAATGAAAAACAGTTGTCTTGAGGTCAAGACCAATAAAAATAAGGGAAAAGTCTTGAGATCAACCCTGAAAATATTGAGAAACTTTAGAGGCAAAAATGGTTTCTATTAAACATAGCAGGCAGTGAGACCCCACAAATTGGTGAATATGTGTACTATATGCCAGAGTTGTGGAAAGTTATTTCGGAGATTTCCCCGGGAGTGTACCGAGTCGAATCTTGTCTGTTACGGACTCGGAAGATGTCTACACTAGAACTTCTGGCACCCGCCAATATTCCGTCCCGAGCTCTGCAGACTGAAGTGGAACTGCAAAACCAGTGCGCGCGGTTAGAGAAATTGAAGAGTACAAACTCTTTACTCCAAAAGGATCTTGTCGAGCTTCGACAAAAACTAGACAAACCTTGCGACAAAGCCAAAGAGGCAACAAGAGAAGCATTGGGAAAACTGAGCGCCAATTGTTAAACTCAGCTAGAAATGCAGAACAAGAGCAGTCAATCGACTTACTTAAGCAGGAGTTGGCCGATCTAAAAGTCAATACTGATAAAAAGAGCGAAGCCATGGAGAAAATGGAGAAAGAGAATGACCAATTGAGGTCAGAGCTTCAGCAGTTGGAAAACTATAACCAGTACTTGGCGACTGAGTGCCGAAGGAAAGACAATATAATTGATAGACAAAAGCATTCTTTGAAGAACGAGAACGCCACAACGAAGGCCACAGAAAAGTGTTTATTCGAGATTCGGAATAAAAATGCTTTGAATCGGCCTGCGACATTGTACGAGATTTTGTTGGTAAAAAATTCTGCTTCAAAAGATCAGATTAAAAAACACTACCACAAAATGAGCTTGTTGACGCACCCTAATGCTGGTGGAGATGAGGAGTTTTTCAAGACCATTAATCGAGCATACCAAATATTGATGAACGATGGGGCGCGAGAAGCGTACAACAATTTCGGTCTGGACGAGGCAGAGAAAGTCATGAATGACGAAAACTGATACTTAAATTTTTATATGAAAAGTACAAACTTTTTGTGTTTTAAAACGTTCATGCATCAAGAGCTGTAAAATTTGTTTGATTTTATGTGAGTGAGTGGCACACTCTATTCTTATTGAGAGGGGGCAGTGTGAGTGTCAAACGTGTGTAAAAAAAGGTGTACTAAAAACCTTGGGTTTCAAGGTCAAAGATTTAGTTTAAATTTTAATTTATTACTTGATTAATGACTGACACAATCTTGATAGGTGTCGACAGATTGAAATAGACAAAGCTCGGGTTTCGCGCAATTCTAACAATTGTGACATATCTGTATTTACTTGGTTAATTTACCACGGTGATAGAACCGATATTGGGTACGGACAAAACTGAGGATAAAACTCATTCGTTGAATAATAAATCTACCTTCAGAGTTAATCACTCAATTAGATCTTCATCTATTTGAAACCATTCTCTTCTGCTTTTATCTACTTGTTAATTAAACTTCAATCCTTGTATTTTAAACAAGTACCACGCTCAATTACAAAAGATAATACCTATTGCGCACGGGCGGCTGCTATGGAATGTCAGATCTACAGAATCATCTCGAGTCACTATACAAAAGCAGAGTACTCCCTCAAGATAAGTATCTCGCAATCAATGATAACAATAACCAAATCAAAATCTCACGCACATTTGACGACCTAGAAAAGAGTGAACTATTCATTACTTTCTTTTGAAACGTTTTCAAAGTGGATGGTCAAATATTATCCGGAGCAGTTTACGAGAACAAGGAAAATAATTTCATTAAACTCTCGGAGGATGAAATCAAGGAAACGCTTTCAAGTCTGGATGCAAACAAAGCATGTGGACCAGATAACATTGGTAACACCGTCCTGGAAAACATCTCGGACCTCTCTAAATTGCATCTCCTTGTCTTTCATACCTGCACCGACAAATGACCTTTCTCATCCCAGTGGAAAGTAAGCGAAGTGATGCCCAGTTATAAAGATAATGACAAAGCCGATATAGGTCAGTACAGGTCAATTAGCCTGCCCACAAACGTGTCCAAATTATTTGGAAGAGTCATCTTCCTGCACTTGTATCCAATCATTGGCACACAGCTTGACAAAAGACAATTTGGTTTCTGCCACAACCGCTCGGCAGTTCCGCAGCTCCTTCTGTGCCCAAAAGAGGTGAATGAACGCTACAACGCAGAAAACAGTCAACACATATATGCAATCTAAATGGTCTTCAAAAAACTCTGGACAAAGTTGCCCAAGAAAAGCTACTCGAAAAACTACAAGATTTTAGCAATGGCGGAAAACAGCTCAATCTTTTAAGCAGCTACATTAGAGTGCGGAAACAATGTGTCAAGATAAACAATGCCAGGTCAAGTTTCAGAAATGGTGCCAGTGGTGTTCCCCAAGGGTCCACAATAAGTCCTCTCCTCTAAGTCAACGACTATCCCAGAGCTGTTGATAAATATTCATCGCATGGCTATGTTTTTGACTTCAAATTCATCATATAGAAAAACCGACGCAAATCGGTTTGTTCAAAAGATTCAAACCTGGAGTGAAGATAGATAACCACATGTCCCTTAAAGTCGAAAAAAGCAAAATACTTTGTCCGAGAGGAAGTGCATCATGCGAATCCGTTGATTCACTCGCAGTGGTGTCCTAACAAAAACGCTTTGGAAAAATCATATCTAGAAACCTCTCCTGAAGTGATTATTGCTCTCGAACAACCAAGGCCTGGCAATCCTTCTGGTTCTTGAAAAAACTGTCCACACAAAGCCAATCCCGCCACAAAACTGAATGTGTACGTTTGTTACGTAGTGCTAGTTCTAACCTACGCTTCCAGGACAGGACTGGTACGCATCAAAAACTGACCTGAAGTTGCCTCAAAGACACTGCATGGGTATGCGGAAAAAATGCTGACAACAAACAGCGACTACTGAAACTCAACATACTGCCTGTATCGTTATATCTCGAACTACACGATATTGTGTTCTTCAACGCAATATGTCACGACAAGTATGCTCTAGACCCAAACGACAATACTAAACCCAGATCAACAAAAACGTGGCCAAACCAAAAACTTCGAAGTTCCTTTTAACAGGCTTAAGAAGACCAATAAAAAATTTTTCAACACGCACAGCGCTATTTATGAACATCCTAAACAAGCAAACAATCTGAAAATGAAGTTACGAAATCAGAACTGACTAAGATATATCACGAATTCTTCAATAGGAGCTACAATGTGATGAAACCCTGCACCTGGCGAAATTTCTGCCTCTGTGGCTCCTACAACCCTGCCAAGAAATTTGTGCCAGCTGAAAACTGAAGGGTGAATTGCAACCCTGGTCTCATCCTAAAGTCTATCTACTACTACTAATATATATATATATATATATATATATATATATATATATATATATATATGTATGTATATATATATATATATATATATATATATATATATAATATATATATATATATATATATATATATATTTATATACATATACATATATATATATATATATATATATATATATATATATATATATGTATAAACATCAGCTGAGAAAGTAAAACAAAAGACAGAGAGCTTTACAAAACAAACAACTAATGAAAAAAGTGGATGAGTAAAACCAACAGCCTCCAAACAATTGCAATTAAAAATAAATGAATTAAATTACAATTATAGAAGCATTTGTTTTGATTCAGTTTCATTTCAATTACTTCGCACCAGCTTTTTGGAATAGGAATAGAAAGACATACCCTGTTGCTACAGCATTGTTGACGAACTATTGCTCCAATGACGCAACTGGTTATGCTAAAAAACTTCAAAAATTGTCCAAGGATAATCAAACACTGAGCTAATCTGGTTCCGTGGATTTCAAGTTCTACATCAAATTTAATTAAACGACTGAATACACTAAAAAAACTCCAAAGGCTAGAAAAGCAAATCAAACACTCGAGTAACAAAGACTTACGAGATTGCGAGAAATCGGTTTTCGAAGAAAGAAAAGTTAGTAAGATTCAAAAATATCTGAAGTGCTTCAAGCAGACTGCCTTGATACCACTAACAGTGAAATTAAATGATGAGGAGACGTCCGTTGACAAGAAATAGGCAGAACTATTCAATCGGTATTTCGTTTCAGTCTTTAGCAATTGCGAAAAAGTAGCAACTAAGAATATTAATGAAAATTTGAATAATCTGGCACGTAGCAAAAAACAAATAAGCACTTTTCCTTGTAAACTAAATGCAGACAAGTCCACCGGACCGGATCAAATTGGGAACCTCATTTTAAGGAAATGCCACAAATTTTGTGTAAATCAGGAAAAATACTCTTCCAGAAGTTCTTGAACAAACAGTGGTTTCTCATATATTGGAAATTAAGCCAGGTAACGCCAATCTTTAGAGAAGGCAGTGAGGCTGTTGTGACATGTTGTCGGCCAATAAGTCTCCTTTGCTGTACCTCAAAATTTTTTGAAAAACTAGTTTTTGACAAATATAACACTTTTTTGATAGAATGTTGCATCCAAAACAGTACGGTTTTGGCAGGCAACAAACTGCCACACTTCAATAAAGTACTTTTCTGGAAAAAAATCCTGTTTTGCATTTCAACTACATGAAAAATTGAAGTTTCTCGGAATTGTTGGAAGCATATGGGGACTAATAAAGTGTTCTCGCTCTCGCTCAAACAGAAAAAAATATGTTCAAATAAACGGCCAAAAATCTTCTCTCCAGAACGTCACAAGCGGTGTACCCTAAGGGTCAATTTTTGGGCCACTTATATTTCTCTTGTTCATTAATGACCTGCCCGAAATGATGCAAGAAATTGAAAGCTACGGTTACGCTGATGATTTTAAAGCAAAACTGCGCAACCAAAGTGACATTAATTAGGCAACAGAATCTATTCAGAAATGGCTTGAGACCAAAAAATGAATTTAAAAACATAGAAATCTCATATACTAAACATAAAAGTGAGCATCATGGCAAAAATTGGGGATAAAATCTCGAATCACTCAAGTCTCAGCGCGACTATGGGACTATGGCTCAATTGGAGCTTGCCACAACAAAATGAGCCAAATCGGACTAAAATTGATGATTTGGTGACCAAAGCAAAGTTCGGTGATCGAAAAAGTTAAGCCTCATCGAGCGCGGATACTTTTTTGGAAATGGGTAATAACTTGTCCAAAATGGTTCGCTGTGCTAAATTTTTTCTTCTATCCCCAACTATGGCTCAATTGAAGCTCGCCCACAAAAAATGAGCCAAGCCAGACTAAAATTGATGATTTGGTGACCAACACAAAGTTCAGTAATCGAAAAAGTTGAGCCTCATCGAGCGCGGATACTTTTTTGGAAATTGGTGATGACTTGTCCGAAATTGTTCGCTGTGCCAGATTTTTTGTTTTATCCCCAACTATGGCTCATTTGGAGCTTGCCAACAAAAATGAATCAAACCGATCTAAAATTGACGATTTGGTGATCAGAACAATGTTCGGTGATCGAAAAGGTTAAGCCTCATTGAGCGCGGATACTTTTTTGGAAGTCGGTAATAACTTGCCAAAATGGTTCGCTGTGCCAGATTTTTTGTTTTATCCCCAACTATGGCTCAAGTGGAGCTCGTACAAAAAAATAGGCCAAATGACCAATTGTAGAATTTCTAATTACTAATTGTAAAAATAGGCCAAATTACTAATTGTAAAATTTCCCTTTATGAAACTAACTTTTAAGTCAGTACAAATTGCTGAGTTCCATTCTTTAGGCTGCACTCCACTAACGCAGAGTGCATTTAAATAAAACTTATCAAATAGAGTTGATACTTACCTTTTTAATAAGTTTATCACAACAATTAGGCTAAAAACAATTCACCTATATACACACAATTTATGTACAACCATTCGGTGAAGAAAGTTTATATATATTAAAAAAGAGTTTGAGTTCTTGTTAAAAATGAGTTTTGGAAATCACTGTATTGAAACATTGCTTCAGCGTCAGGTGGACTCAGCCATTTCAAGTGCCGTGAAGGACTTCTACTGGCTGATATCGACATTGTACTTGAATTGGTCGTTTAGACTTATTGGCTAGCCTCGTAGATAATGAGGACGAGTTTCAATTGCTTCAGGTAAGTAATCTCTTATAATAACTGATCAATACTATACAAACAGAAAAAAACAAAGTAAAATAAATTTGCAAGTTAAAATTAAAAAAAAGAAAGAATCAATGTTCTTTGGTGGGGCTCGAACCACCTTCCGCGCATCTGCTGATCGGTTAGCGCACTGGACCAAACCATCGTGCTTCACTTCACTGTAACTTTTTTTAGAGTTCACCCAAATAGAATATGTCTTCTGGTTCCATTCAAGACTTCAAATCTCATCACTTTAAAGACGAAAAATTTCGTTGTTGTTATTGAAAAACAAAAAGATTTCGTTTAAATTGAAGATAATAGGATTGAGATCTAAAACAAACGTGTTTTCAACTTCAATTAACAGAAGTAATGATGTGATAGACAAATGCTACGCTGACCTAAACCGTAAAACCACTGAAACCAAACCGGGCGGAGCACAAAACTATAATATTAGACTTTTCTGTTGCTTAAATAAATCTGTGGAGTGTTGAGTTAAAAAGAATAAAATGGATGAAAGTTATGGGAGGAAGGCTTGGTAATCTGTTGAGCCCCGAATTCGCTAAGCGAGCGGTTGGCTGAACAGAAGGAGACAAAGGAGTGAAATGGAATAAAAATGAGTTGTATCTGGCCGCGAAATGACTAAGCGAGCGGCTGGCCATATACTCGTAACATGTCTGATAAGTTTAAGAGACCCATGTGTCAGAAATATAAAATGTAGGAAAACATTCGCAAGTTAACAATTCGCGTCTTCGAACTGCTGTCGATTCGACTTTTCAATTTCGTTTTCTCCTACTTCACCGCTGCGACATTTTGCTCTGCTGTAACACGTAAAGTAAGTCTTTTTGAGCTAGCTGTAGGTAACTGACGCTTTAATCGAGATAGAGCATAAATCAAATAGCAAGAGTTGAAGAGAGTTGGACTCGAACCGTAGTTGTTGGTACAGTGTTCTTCCAGTTCATCCCCCCCCCAACCTCACAACCACGCTGCTGGCAAATAATTTGCTGTTTTTTCGTTTGCTATTTCGTATGTTTGTTTTTTTTCTCTGCCCAGATTTTAAAATATAGTTGCACCTCCTTTTTTCCCCGGTTTCGTCTTTGTATTCTTGTTGATTATTTTCCCAAGTGTTCCATTGACTTCAGTCCGACTACCGATCTTTGCTGGAAAACGGTTATTGATCTTGTAACTAGGGATACGCTGGGGCTCGATCCTTGTTCTGTCATTCGACAGTATTTTGATGTTATATCTACGCCAAACGTCCATAGTGCGCCAGTTAATCATCATTTTTTTCAGTATTGAAGGTGGTCGAGAGTACTTTTGCAAGTGTTTAGCGGGCACTGCCGTTTTTTGTGTATTAGATCTATTACAGATTGTATGTTGTGTTTTATTGCCCGACTAATATACCCATTGGCTAGTTTAATCTGAAGCTCTTTAATCATTTGCATGTTTGCCTCTTCATGGAGCTTTTGGACCCTGTAACATCTTGGTGTTTGTAGGCAAAACCTAAGGGCTCTATTTTGGACGTTCTGTATTTTATTAATGATTGCTTGGGATTGGTCCATCCAGCAGGCATTAGAATACAAAAAAAGTGGTTGGATCCAAGTTTTATATACCAAAAGGAGACTTTCTTCGTTAATGTTTAGATTGCTAGGTCTCCACAGTTGAAATAACTTGCTGTTTGTTTTCTTTACTAAAATTTTGCAGTGATCGTTCCATCTGAGATGAGGAGTGAGGGTGATACCCAGAAACTATAGTGATATTGTTTTTCCAATTATACGCCTTTTATTTTTAGTTTGAGTTCAGACTCGTTCTTTGATGGGTTTTTGAAAATCATGTACTGGGATTTATTAGGATTTATTTTAATTTTCAAGAGGTCACACCAGTCTATGAGGCTATTCAATGATGATTGCAGATTGTTTTGAATTAAATGTCTTGAGCGAGATCTGTAGTAAAAGGCAAAATCGTCAGCAAACTGTGAAATCTGTGCCTTCAGCTCTGGCAGTTGGCTAACGTATATGAGAAAGAGAATGGGAGGAATTACGCTGTCTTGGGGCACTCAGGTTGTCGGGCAAAAGCTGGAACTTACGGTGGAATTCATCCTTACGTATACATTCCTTGGTGACAAGAATGAATTTATCCACTCAGTAATTGGGATTTTTAGCTCAATTGAATTTAATTTGTGGATCAACCCTAGACGCCATACAGCATCAAACGTTTTTTCAACATCCAAGCACACTAAACCAACCATTTCCGACCACTGAAAAGCTTCACTAACGTGCTGAGTGAGTTTGATAAGGTTGTATGTGGTACATGATGTTTCCTGTATGCGCTCTGAGTTTCGCCAAAAACATTTAGATTTTCGCAGTGTTCTAAGACAATGTTTTTCACAACAGTTTCACACAGTTTCACACAGTTTCTCAACAGTTTCTTTAGGTTAAAAGCATTTCACCACTGATTTTCTCAATTACCGGCCTAAACCCACTGAAGTCATGCTTCCGGTTCAATGTCCGGTTGAACCCAATTCATCTCTCCCTTGTTTTGGGGCCGCTCCACTGTATTGTGGATGGTTGGAAGCAAAAAGTTTGTGCGTTAGTCATAATACACTGTATGGCTACGAATTGCATAAATTATAACACAACCGTTGCTAAAAATGCATGTATTAAGTGACTATTTTGCAAACCGCAAGGCGGCAAGTTAAAGTGATCCTTTATATGAATATAAGACTACAATACAATACTGTTGTATATAAATTCGCTCCCACTTACGCAAATGCCTACGACCATACCATGTTGAATGCACCGGTTCTCGTCCGATCACCGGAGTTAAGCAACATTGGGCCTGGTTAGTACTTGGATGGGTGACCGCTTGGGAACACCAGGTGTTGTAGGCTTTTTCTTTTGAGTATTCAAACCTCATAGAATACTTTTATTCGATATTTACACATTTTAGAGCCTCAAAAAGCCTCGGTGATCGAAAAAATTAAGCCTCATCGAGCGCGGATACTTTTTTGGAAATCGGTAAAAACTTGTCCAAAATGTTTCGCTGGGCCAGATTTTTTTGCTTATTCCCCAGTTATGGCTCAAGTGGAGCATGCTCACAAAAAATGAGCCAAATTGGACAAAAATTGATGATTTGGTGGCCAAAACAATGTTCGGTGATCGAAAAAGTTAAGCCTCATTGATTGCGGATACTTTTTTGAAAATTGGTGAAAACGTGTCCAAAATGGTTCGCTCTTTCCCATTTTTTTGTTTTATCCCACACTATGGCTCAAGTGGAGCATGCTCACAAAAAATGAGCCAAATCCGACAAAAATTGATGATTTGGTGGCCAAAATAAAGTTCGGTGATCAAAAAAGTTAAGCCTCATCGAGCGCGGATACTTTTTTGGTAATCGGTAAAAACTTGTCCTAAATGATTCGTTGTGCCAGATTTTTTTGCTTTATCCCCAATTATGGCTCAAGTGGAGCATGCTCACAAAAAATGAGCCAAATTGGACAAAAATTAATGATTTGGTGGCCAAAACAATGTTCGGTGATCGAAAAAGTTAAGCCTGATCGAGCGCGGATACTTTTTGAAAATTGGTAAAAACGTGTCCAAAAAGTTTCGCTTTACCCAATTTATTTGTTTTATCCCCAATTATGGCTCAAGTGGAGAATGCCCACAACAAATGAGATAAATCGGACTAAAATTGATGATTTGGTGGCCCAAAACAAAGTTCGGTGATCGAAAAAGTTTAGGCTCATCGAGCGCGGATACTTTTTTGGAAATCGGTAAAAACTTGTCCAAAATGGTTCGCTGTGCCAGATTTTTTTTATTTTATCCCCAATTATGGCTCAAGTGGAGCATGCTCACAAAAAATGAGCCAAATTGGACAAAAATTGATGATTTGGTGGCCAAAACAATGTTCGGAGATCGAAAAAGTTAAGCCTCATCGATTGCGGATACTTTTTTGAAAATTGGTAAAAACGTGTCCAAAACGGTTCGCTCTGCCCCATTTTTTTTATCCCCAACTATGGCTCAAGTGGAGCATGCCCACAACAAATGAGCCAAATCGGACAAAAATTGATGATTTGGTGGCCAAAACAAAGTTCGGTGATCAAAAAAGTTAAGCCTCATCGAGCGCGGATACTTTTTTGGTAATCGGTAAAAACTTGTCCTAAATGATTCGTTGTGCCAGATTTTTTTGCTTTAACCCCAATTATGGCTCAACTGGAGCATGCTCACAAAAAATGAGCCAAATTGGACAAAAATTGATGATTTGGTGGCCAAAACCACGTTCGGTGATCAAAAAAGTTAAGCCTCATCGAGCGCGGATACTTTTTTGGTAATCGGTAAAAACTTGTCTTAAATGATTCGTTGTGCCAGATTTTTTTGCTTTATCACCAATTATGGCTCAACTGGAGCATGCTCACAAAAAATGAGCCAAATTGGACAAAAATTGATGATTTGGTGGCCAAAACATTGTTCGGTGATCGAAAAAGTTAAGCCTGATCGAGCGCGGATACTTTTTGAAAATTGGTAAAAACGTGTCCAAAATGTTTCGCTTTACCCAATTTATTTGTTTTATCCCCAATTATGGCTCAAGTGGAGCATGCCCACAACAAATGAGCCAAATCGGACTAAAATTGATGATTTGGTGGCCAAAACAAAGTTCGGTGATCGAAAAAGTTAAGCCTGATCGAGCGCGGATACTTTTTGAAAATTGGTAAAAACGTGTCCAAAATGTTTCGCTTTACCCAATTTATTTGTTTTATCCCCAACTATGGCTCAAGTGGAGCATGCTCGCAAAAAATGAGCCAAATCGGACAAAAATTGATGATTTGGTGGCCAAAACAAGGTTCGGTGATCAAAAAAGTTAAGCCTCATCGAGCGCGGATACTTTTTTGGTAATCGGTAAAAACTTGTCTTAAATGATTCGTTGTGCCAGATTTTTTTGCTTTATCACCAATTATGGCTCAACTGGAGCATGCTCACAAAAAATGAGCCAAATTGGACAAAAATTGATGATTTGGTGGCCAAAACATTGTTCGGTGATCGAAAAAGTTAAGCCTGATCGAGCGCGGATACTTTTTGAAAATTGGTAAAAACGTGTCCAAAATGTTTCGCTTTACCCAATTTATTTGTTTTATCCCCAATTATGGCTCAAGTGGAGCATGCCCACAACAAATGAGCCAAATCGGACTAAAATTGATGATTTGGTGGCCAAAACAAAGTTCGGTGATCGAAAAAGTTAAGCCTGATCGAGCGCGGATACTTTTTGAAAATTGGTAAAAACGTGTCCAAAATGTTTCGCTTTACCCAATTTATTTGTTTTATCCCCAACTATGGCTCAAGTGGAGCATGCTCGCAAAAAATGAGCCAAATCGGACAAAAATTGATGATTTGGTGGCCAAAACAAGGTTCGGTGATCAAAAAAGTTAAGCCTCATCGAGCGCGGATACTTTTTTGGTAATCGGTGAAAACTTGTCCTAAATGATTCGTTGTGCCAGATTTTTTTTGCTTTATCCCCAATTATGGCTCAACTGGAGCATGCTCACAAAAAATGAGCCAAATTGGACAAAAATTGATGATTTGGTGGCCAAAACAATGTTCGGTGATCGAAAAAGTTAAGCCTGATCGAGCGCGGATACTTTTTGAAAATTGGTAAAAACGTGTCCAAAATGTTTCGCTTTACCCAATTTATTTGTTTTATCCCCAATTATGGCTCAAGTGGAGCATGCCCACAACAAATGAGCCAAATCGGACTAAAATTGATGATTTGGTGGCCAAAACAAGGTTCGGTGATCGAAAAAGTTAAGGCTCATCGAGCGCGGATACTTTTTTGGAAATCGGTAAAAACTTGTCCAAAATTGTTCGCTGTGCCAGATTTTTTTATTTTATCCCCAATTATGGCTCAAGTGGAGCATGCTCACAAAAAATGAGCCAAATTGGACAAAAATTGATGATTTGGTGGCCAAAACAATGTTCGGAGATCGAAAAAGTTAAGCCTCATCGATTGCGGATACTTTGTTGAAAATTGGTAAAAACGTGTCCAAAACGGTTCGCTCGGCCCCATTTTTTTAATCCCCAACTATGGCTCAAGTGGAGAATGCCCACGAAAAATGAGCCTAATCGGACAAAAATTGATGATTTGGTGGCCAAAAAAAAGTTCGGTGATCAAAAAAGTTGAGCCTCATCGAGCGCGGATACTTTTTTGGTAATCGGTGAAAACTTATCAAAATGGTTCGCTGTGCCAGATTTTTTTATTTTATCCCCAATTATGGCTCAAGTGGAGCATGCTCACAAAAAATGAGCCAAATTGGACAAAAATTGATGATTTGGTGGCCAAAACAAAGTTCGGTGATCGAAAAAGTTAAGGCTCATCCAGCGCGGATACTTTTTTGGAAATTGGTAAAAACGTGTCCAAAATGTTTCGCTTTACCCAATTTATTTGTTTTATCCCCAATTATGGCTCAAGTGGAGCATGCTCACAAAAAATGAGCCAAATTGGACAAAAATTGATGATTTGGTGGCCAAAACAATGTTCGGTGATCGAAAAAGTTAAGCCTGATCGAGCGCGGATACTTTTTGAAAATTGGTAAAAACGTGTCCAAAATGTTTCGCTTTACCCAATTTATTTGTTTTATCCCCAACTATGGCTCAAGTGGAGCATGCTCACAAAAAATGAGCCAAATCGGACAAAAATTGATGATTTGGTGGCCAAAACAAAGTTCGGTGATCAAAAAAGTTAAGCCTCATCGAGCGCGGATACTTTTTTGGTAATCGGTAAAAACTTGCCCTAAATGATTCGTTGTGCCAGATTTTTTTGCTTTATCCCCAATTATGACTCAACTGGAGCATGCTCACAAAAAATGAGCCAAATTGGACAAAAATTGATGATTTGGTGGCCAAAACAATGTTCGGTGATCGAAAAAGTTAAGCCTGATCGAGCGCGGATACTTTTTGAAAATTGGTAAAAACGTGTCCAAAATGTTTCGCTTTACCCAATTTATTTATTTTATCCCCAATTATGGCTCAAGTGGAGCATGCCCACAACAAATGAGCCAAATCGGACTAAAATTGATGATTTGGTGGCCAAAACAAAGTTCGGTGATCGAAAAAGTTAAGGCTCATCGAGCGCGGATACTTTTTTGGAAATCGGTAAAAACTTGTCCAAAATGGTTCGCTGTGCCAGATTTTTTTATTTTATCCCCAATTATGGCTTAAGTGGAGCATGCTCACAAAAAATGAGCCAAATTGGACAAAAATTGATGATTTGGTGGCCAAAACAATGTTCGGAGATCGAAAAAGTTAAGCCTCATCGATTGCGGATACTTTTTTGAAAATTGGTAAAAACGTGTCCAAAACGGTTAGCTCGGCCCCATTTTTTTTATCCCCAACTATGGCTCAAGTGGAGAATGCCCTCGAAAAATGAGCCAAATCGGACAAAAATTGATGATTTGGTGGCCAAAACAATGTTCGGAGATCGAAAAAGTTAAGCCTCATCGATTGCGGATACTTTTTTGAAAATTGGTAAAAACGTGTCCAAAACGGTTCGCTCTGCCCCATTTTTTTTAAATCCCCAATTATGGCTCAAGTGGAGCATGCTCACAAAAAATGAGCCAAATTGGACAAAAATTGATGATTTGGTGGCCAAAACAATGTTCGGTGATCGAAAAAGTTAAGCCTGATCGAGCGTGGATAATTTTTGAAAATTGGTAAAAACGTGTCCAAAGTGTTTCGCTTTACCCAATTTATTTGTTTTATCCCCAATTATGGCTCAAGTGGAGCATGCCCACAAAAAATGAGCCAAATCGGACTAAAATTGATGATTTGGTGGCCAAAACAAAGTTCGGTGATCGAAAAAGTTAAGGCTCATCGAGCGCGGATACTTTTTTGGAAATCGGTAAAAACTTGTACAAAATGGTTCGCTGTGCCAGATTTTTTTATTTTATCCCCAATTATGGCTCAATTGGAGCATGCTCACAAAAAAATGAGCCAAATTGGACAAAAATTGATGATTTGGTGGCCAAAACAATGTTCGGAGATCGAAAAAGTTAAGCTTCATCGATTGCGGATACTTTTTTGAAAATTGGTAAAAACGTGTCCAAAACGGTTCGCTCTGCCCCAATTTTTTAATCCCCAACTATGGTTCAAGTGGAGAATGCCCACGAAAAATGAGCCAAATCGGACAAAAATTGATGATTTGGTGGCCAAAACAAAGTTCGCTGACCAAAAAAGTTAAGCCTCATCGAGCGCGGATACTTTTTTGGTAATCGGTGAAAACTTGTCAAAATGGTTCGTTGTGCCAGATTTTTTTATTTTGTCCCAAATTATGGCTCAAGTGGAGCATGCTCACAAAAAATGAGCCAAATTGGACAAAAATTGATCATTTGGTGGCCAAAACAATGTTCGGTGATCGAAAAAGCTAAGCCTGATCGAGCGCAGATACTTTTTGAAAATTGGTAAAAACGTGTCCAAAACGGTTCGCTCTGCCCCATTTTTTTAATCCCCAACTATGGTTCAAGTGGAGAATGCCCACGAAAAATGAGCCAAATCGGACAAAAATTGATGATTTGGTGGCCAAAACAAAGTTCGGTGATCAAAAAAGTTAAGCCTCATCGAGCGCGGATACTTTTTTGGTAATCGGTGAAAACTTGTCAAAATGGTTCGCTGTGCCAGATTTTTTTATTTTATCCCCAATTATGGCTCAAGTGGAGAATGCCCACGAAAAATGAGCCAAATTGGACAAAAATTGATGATTTGGTGGCCAAAACAATGTTCGGTGATCGAAAAAGTTAAGCCTCATTGATTGCGGATACTTTTTTGAAAATTGGTGAAAACGTGTCCAAAATGGTTCGCTTTTTCCCATTTTTTTGTTTTATCCCACACTATGGCTCAAGTGGAGCATGCTCACAAAAAATGAGCCAAATCGGACAAAAATAGATGATTTGGTGGCCAAAATAAAGTTCGGTGATCAAAAAAGTTAAGCCTCATCGAGCGCGGATACTTTTTTGGTAATCGGTAAAAACTTGTCCTAAATGATTCGTTGTGCCAGATTTTTTTGCTTTATCCCCAATTATTGCTCAAGTAGAGCATGCTCACAAAAAATGAGCCAAATTGGACAAAAATTAATGATTTGGTGGCCAAAACAATGTTCGGTGATCGAAAAAGTTAAGCCTGATCGAGCGCGGATACTTTTTGAAAATTGGTAAAAACGTGTCCAAAAACTTTCGCTTTACCCAATTTAATTGTTTTATCCCCAATTATGGCTCAAGTGGAGAATGCCCACAACAAATGAGCTAAATCGGACTAAAATTGATGATTTGGTGGCCCAAAACAAAGTTCGGTGATCGAAAAAGTTTAGGCTCATCGAGCGCGGATACTTTTTTGGAAATCGGTAAAAACTTGTCCAAAATGGTTCGCTGTGCCAGATTTTTTTTATTTTATCCCCAATTATGGCTCAAGTGGAGCATGCTCACAAAAAATGAGCCAAATTGGACAAAAATTGATGATTTGGTGGCCAAAACAATGTTCGGAGATCGAAAAAGTTAAGCCTCATCGATTGCGGATACTTTTTTGAAAATTGGTAAAAACGTGTCCAAAACGGTTCGCTCTGCCCCATTTTTTTTTATCCCCAACTATGGCTCAAGTGGAGCATGCCCACAACAAATGAGCCAAATCGGACAAAAATTGATGATTTGGTGGCCAAAACAAAGTTCGGTGATCAAAAAAGTTAAGCCTCATCGAGCGCGGATACTTTTTTGGTAATCGGTAAAAACTTGTCCTAAATGATTCGTTGTGCCAGATTTTTTTGCTTTATCCCCAATTATGGCTCAACTGGAGCATGCTCACAAAAAATGAGCCAAATTGGACAAAAATTGATGATTTGGTGGCCAAAACCACGTTCGGTGATCAAAAAAGTTAAGCCTCATCGAGCGCGGATACTTTTTTGGTAATCGGTAAAAACTTGTCTTAAATGATTCGTTGTGCCAGATTTTTTTGCTTTATCCCCAATTATGGCTCAACTGGAGCATGCTCACAAAAGATGAGCCAAATTGGACAAAAATTGATGATTTGGTGGCCAAAACATTGTTCGGTGATCGAAAAAGTTAAGCCTGATCGAGCGCGGATACTTTTTGAAAATTGGTAAAAACGTGTCCAAAATGTTTCGCTTTACCCAATTTATTTGTTTTATCCCCAATTATGGCTCAAGTGGAGCATGCTCACAACAAATGAGCCAAATCGGACTAAAATTGATGATTTGGTGGCCAAAACAATGTTCGGTGATCGAAAAAGTTAAGCCTGATCGAGCGCGGATACTTTTTGAAAATTGGTAAAAACGTGTCCAAAATGTTTCGCTTTACCCAATTTATTTGTTTTATCCCCAATTATGGCTCAAGTGGAGCATGCCCACAACAAATGAGCCAAATCGGACTAAAATTGATGATTTGGTGGCCAAAACAAAGTTCGGTGATCAAAAAAGTTAAGCCTCATCGAGCGGGGATACTTTTTTGGTAATCGGTGAAAACTTGTCCTAAATGATTCGTTGTGACAGATTTTTTTTGCTTTATCCCCAATTATGGCTCAACTGGAGCAAGCTCACAAAAAATGAGCCAAATTGGACAAAAATAGATGATTTGGTGGCCAAAACAATGTTCGGTGATCGAAAAAGTTAAGCCTGATCGAGCGCGGATACTTTTTGAAAATTGGTAAAAACGTGTCCAAAATGTTTCGCTTTACCCAATTTATTTGTTTTATCCCCAATTATGGCTCAAGTGGAGCATGCCCACAACAAATGAGCCAAATTGGACAAAAATTGATGATTTGGTGGCCAAAACAATGTTCGGTGATCGAAAAAGTTAAGCCTGATCGAGCGCGGATACTTTTTGACAATTGGTAAAAACGTGTCCAAAATGTTTCGCTTTACCCAATTTATTTGTTTTATCCCCAATTATGGCTCAAGTGGAGCATGCCCACAACAAATGAGCCAAATCGGACTAAAATTGATGATTTGGTGGCCAAAACAAAGTTCGGTGATCAAAAAAGTTAAGCCTCATCGAGCGGGGATACTTTTTTGGTAATCGGTGAAAACTTGTCCTAAATGATTCGTTGTGACAGATTTTTTTTGCTTTATCCCCAATTATGGCTCAACTGGAGCAAGCTCACAAAAAATGAGCCAAATTGGACAAAAATAGATGATTTGGTGGCCAAAACAATGTTCGGTGATCGAAAAAGTTAAGCCTGATCGAGCGCGGATACTTTTTGAAAATTGGTAAAAACGTGTCCAAAATGTTTCGCTTTACCCAATTTATTTGTTTTATCCCCAATTATGGCTCAAGTGGAGCATGCCCACAACAAATGAGCCAAATTGGACAAAAATTGATGATTTGGTGGCCAAAACAATGTTCGGTGATCGAAAAAGTTAAGCCTGATCGAGCGCGGATACTTTTTGAAAATTGGTAAAAACGTGTCCAAAATGTTTCGCTTTACCCAATTTATTTGTTTTATCCCCAATTATGGCTCAAGTGGAGCATGCCCACAACAAATGAGCCAAATCGGACTAAAATTGATGATTTGGTGGCCAAAACAAAGTTCGGTGATCAAAAAAGTTAAGCCTCATCGAGCGGGGATACTTTTTTGGTAATCGGTAAAAACTTGTCTTAAATGATTCGTTGTTCCAGAGTTTTTTGCTTTATCCCCAATTATGGCTCAACTGGAGCATGCTCACAAAAGATGAGCCAAATTGGACAAAAATTGATGATTTGGTGGCCAAAACATTGTTCGGTGATCGAAAAAGTTAAGCCTGATCGAGCGCGGATACTTTTTGAAAATTGGTAAAAACGTGTCCAATATGTTTCGCTTTACCCAATTTATTTGTTTTATCCCCAATTATGGCTCAAGTGGAGCATGCCCACAACAAATGAGCCAAATCGGACTAAAATTGATGATTTGGTGGCCAAAACAAAGTTCGGTGATCAAAAAAGTTAAGCCTCATCGAGCGGGGATACTTTTTTGGTAATCGGTGAAAACTTGTCCTAAATGATTCGTTGTGACAGATTTTTTTTGCTTTATCCCCAATTATGGCTCAACTGGAGCAAGCTCACAAAAAATGAGCCAAATTGGACAAAAATAGATGATTTGGTGGCCAAAACAATGTTCGGTGATCGAAAAAGTTAAGCCTGATCGAGCGCGGATACTTTTTGAAAATTGGTAAAAACGTGTCCAAAATGTTTCGCTTTACCCAATTTATTTGTTTTATCCCCAATTATGGCTCAAGTGGAGCATGCCCACAACAAATGAGCCAAATTGGACAAAAATTGATGATTTGGTGGCCAAAACAATGTTCGGTGATCGAAAAAGTTAAGCCTGATCGAGCGCGGATACTTTTTGAAAATTGGTAAAAACGTGTCCAAAATGTTTCGCTTTACCCAATTTTTTTATTTTATCCCCAATTATGGCTCAAGTGGAGCATGCTCACAAAAAATGAGCCAAATTGGACAAAAATTGATGATTTGGTGGCCAAAACAATGTTCGGAGATCGAAAAAGTTAAGCCTCATCGATTGCGGATACTTTTTTGAAAATTGGTAAAAACGTGTCCAAAACGGTTCGCTCGGCCCCATTTTTTTTATCCCCAACTATGGCTCAAGTGGAGAATGCCCACGAAAAATGAGCCTAATCGGACAAAAATTGATGATTTGGTGGCCAAAACAAAGTTCGGTGATCAAAAAAGTTGAGCCTCATCGAGCGCGGATACTTTTTTGGTAATCGGTGAAAACTTATCAAAATGGTTCGCTGTGCCAGATTTTTTTATTTTATCCCCAATTAAGGCTCAAGTGGAGCATGCTCACAAAAAATGAGCCAAATTGGACAAAAATTGATGATTTGGTGGCCAAAACAAAGTTCGGTGATCGAAAAAGTTAAGGCTCATCCAGCGCGGATACTTTTTTGGAAATTGGTAAAAACGTGTCCAAAATGTTTCGCTTTACCCAATTTATTTGTTTTATCCCCAATTATGGCTCAAGTGGAGCATGCTCACAAAAAATGAGCCAAATTGGACAAAAATTGATGATTTGGTGGCCAAAACAATGTTCGGTGATCGAAAAAGTTAAGCCTGATCGAGCGCGGATACTTTTTGAAAATTGGTAAAAACGTGTCCAAAATGTTTCGCTTTACCCAATTTATTTGTTTTATCCCCAATTATGGCTCAAGTGGAGCATGCCCACAACAAATGAGCCAAATCGGACTAAAATTGATGATTTGGTGGCCAAAACAAAGTTCGGTGATCGAAAAAGTTAAGGCTCATCGAGCGCGGATACTTTTTTGGAAATCGGTAAAAACTTGTCCAAAATGGTTCGCTGTGCCAGATTTTTTTATTTTATCCCCAATTATGGCTCAAGTGGAGCATGCTCACAAAAAATGAGCCAAATTGGACAAAAATTGATGATTTGGTGGCCAAAACAATGTTCGGAGATCGAAAAAGTTAAGCCTCATCGATTGCGGATACTTTTTTGAAAATTGGTAAAAACGTGTCCAAAACGGTTAGCTCGGCCCCATTTTTTTTATCCCCAACTATGGCTCAAGTGGAGAATGCCCTCGAAAAATGAGCCAAATCGGACAAAAATTGATGATTTGGTGGCCAAAACAATGTTCGGTGATCGAAAAAGTTAAGCCTGATCGAGCGCGGATAATTTTTGAAAATTGGTAAAAACGTGTCCAAAGTGTTTCGCTTTACCCAATTTATTTGTTTTATCCCCAATTATGGCTCAAGTGGAGCATGCCCACAAAAAATGAGCCAAATCGGACTAAAATTGATGATTTGGTGGCCAAAACAAAGTTCGGTGATCGAAAAAGTTAAGGCTCATCGAGCGCGGATACTTTTTTCAAAATCGGTAAAAACTTGTACAAAATGGTTCGCTGTGCCAGATTTTTTTATTTTATCCCCAATTATGGCTCAATTGGAGCATGCTCACAAAAAAATGAGCCAAATTGGACAAAAATTGATGATTTGGTGGCCAAAACAATGTTCGGAGATCGAAAAAGTTAAGCTTCATCGATTGCGGATACTTTTTTGAAAATTGGTAAAAACGTGTCCAAAACGGTTCGCTCTGCCCCATTTTTTTAATCCCCAACTATGGTTCAAGTGGAGAATGCCCACGAAAAATGAGCCAAATCGGACAAAAATTGATGATTTGGTGGCCAAAACAAAGTTCGCTGATCAAAAAAGTTAAGCCTCATCGAGCGCGGATACTTTTTTGGTAGTCGGTGAAAACTTGTCAAAATGGTTCGTTGTGCCAGATTTTTTTATTTTATCCCGAATTATGGCTCAAGTGGAGCATGCTCACAAAAAATGAGCCAAATTGGACAAAAATTGATCATTTGGTGGCCAAAACAATGTTCGGTGATCGAAAAAGTTAAGCCTGATCGAGCGCAGATACTTTTTGAAAATTGGTAAAAACGTGTCCAAAACGGTTCGCTCTGCCCCATTTTTTTAATCCCCAACTATGGTTCAAGTGGAGAATGCCCACGAAAAATGAGCCAAATCGGACAAAAATTGATGATTTGGTGGCCAAAACAAAGTTCGCTGATCAAAAAAGTTAAGCCTCATCGAGCGCGGATACTTTTTTGGTAATCGGTGAAAACTTGTCAAAATGGTTCGTTGTGCCAGATTTTTTTATTTTATCCCAAATTATGGCTCAAGTGGAGAATGCCCACGAAAAATGAGCCAAATCGGACAAAAATTGATGATATGGTGGCCAAAACAAAGTTCGCTGATCAAAAAAGTTAAGCCTCATCGAGCGCGGATACTTTTTTGGTAATCGGTGAAAACTTGTCAAAATGGTTCGTTGTGGCAGATTTTTTTATTTTATCCCAAATTATGGCTCAAGTGGAGAATGCCCACGAAAAATGAGCCAAATCGGACAAAAATTGATGATTTGGTGGCCAAAACAAAGTTCGGTGATCAAAAAAGTTAAGCCTCATCGAGCGCGGATACTTTTTTGGTAATCGGTGAAAACTTGTCAAAATGGTTCGCTGTGCCAGATTTTTTATTTTATCCCCAATTATGGCTTAAGTGGAGCATGCTCACAAAAAATGAGCCAAATTGGACAAAAATTGATGATTTGGTGGCCAAAACAATGTTCGGAGATCGATAAAGTTAAGCCTCATCGATTGCGGATACTTTTTTTGAAAATTGGTAAAAACGTGTCCAAAACAGTTCGCTCTGCCCCATTTTTTTAAATCCCCAATTATGGCTCAAGTGGAGCATGCTCACAAAAAATGAGCCAAATTGGACAAAAATTGATGATTTGGTGGCCAAAACAATGTTCGGTGATCTAAAAAGTTAAGCCTGATCGAGCGCGGATACTTTTTGAAAATTGGTGAAAACGTGTCCAAATTGGTTCGCTTTGCCCAATTTTTTTTGCGTTATCCCCAATTATGGCTTAAGTGGAGCATGCCCACAAAAAATGAGCCAAATCGGACAAAAATTGATGATTTGGTGGCCAAAACAAAGTTCGGTGATCAAAAAAGTTAAGCCTCATCGAGCGCGGATACTTTTTTGGTAATCGGTGAAAACTTGTCAAAATGGTTCGCTTTGCCCAATTTTTTTTTGCTTTATCCCCAATTATGGCTTAAGTGGAGCATGCCCACAAAAAATGAGCCAAATCGGACAAGAATTGATGATTTGGTGGCCAAAACAAAGTTCGGTGATCAAAAAAGTTAAGCCTCATCGAGCGCGGATACTTTTTTGGTAATCGGTGAAAACTTGTCAAAATGGTTCGCTGTGCCAGATTTTTTTATTTTATCCCCAATTATGGCTCAAGTGGAGCATGCTCACAAAAAAATGAGCCAAATGGGACAAAAATTGATGATTTGGTGGCCAAAACAATGTTCGGAGATCGAAAAAGTTAAGCCTCATCGATTGCGGATACTTTTTTGAAAATTGGTAAAAACGTGTCCAAAACGGTTCGCTCTGCCCCATTTGTTTATCCCCAAATGGTTCAAGTGGAGAATGCCCACGAAAAATGAGCCAAATCGGACAAAAATTGATGATTTGGTGGCCAAAACAAAGTTCGCTGATCAAAAAAGTTAAGCCTCATCGAGCGCGGATATTTTTTTGGTAATCGGTGAAAACTTGTCAAAATGGTTCGCTGTGCCAGATTTTTTTATTTTATCCCCAATTATGGCTCAAGTGGAGCATGCTCACAAAAAAATGAGCCAAATTGGACAAAAATTGATGATTTGGTGGCCAAAACAATGTTCGGAGATCGAAAAAGTTAAGCCTCATCGATTGCGGATACTTTTTTGAAAATTGGTAAAAACGTGTCCAAAACGGTTCGCTCTGCCCCATTTGTTTATCCCCAAATGGTTCAAGTGGAGAATGCCCACGAAAAATGAGCCAAATCGGACAAAAATTGATGATTTGGTGGCCAAAACAAAGTTCGCTGATCAAAAATTTAAGCCTCATCGAGCGCGGATACTTTTTTGGTAATCGGTAAAAACTTGTCAAAATGGTTCGCTGTGCCATATTTTTTTTTATTTTATCCCCAATTATGGCTCAAGTGGAGCATGCTCACAAAAAATGAGCCAAATTGGACAAAAATTGATCATTTGGTGGCCAAAACAATGTTCGGTGATCGAAAAAGTTAAGCCTGATCGAGCGCAGATACTTTTTGAAAATTGGTAAAAACGTGTCCAAAATGTTTCGCTTTACCCAATTTATTTGTTTTATCCCCAACTATGGCTCAAGTGGAGAATGCCCACGAAAAATGAGCCAAATCGGACAGAAATTGATGATTTGGTGGCCAAAACAAAGTTCGGTGATCAAAAAAGTTAAGCCTCATCGAGCGCGGATACTTTTTTGGTAATCGGTGAAAACTTGTCAAAATGGTTCGCTGTGCCAGATTTTTTATTTTATCCCCAATTATGGCTCAAGTCGAGCATGCTCACAAAAAAGGAGCCAAATTGGACAAAAATTGATGATTTGGTGGCCAAAACAATGTTCGGAGATCGAAAAAGTTAAGCCTCATCGATTGCGGATACTTTTTTGAAAATTGGTAAAAACGTGTCCAAAACAGTTCGCTCTGCCCCATTTTTTTAATCCCCAATTATGGCTCAAGTGGAGCATGCTCACAAAAAATGAACCAAATTGGACAAAAATTGATGACTTGGTGGCCAAAACAATGTTCGGTGATCGAAAAAGTTAAGCCTGATCGAGCGCGGATACTTTTTGAAAATTGGTGAAAACGTGTCCAAAATGGTTCGCTCTGCCCCATTTTTTTTAAATCCCCAACTATGGCTCAAGTGGAGAATGCCCACAAAAAATGAGCCAAATCGGACAAAAATTGATGATTTGGTGGCCAAAACAAAGTTCGGTGATCGAAAAAGTTAAGCCTGATCGAGCGCGGATACTTTTTAAAAATTGGTGAAAACGTGTCCAAAATGGTTCGCTTTGCCCAATTTTTTTGCTTTATCCCCAATTATGGCTTAAGTGGAGCATGCCCACAAAAAATGAGCCAAATCGGACAAAAATTGATGATTTGGTGGCCAAAACAAAGTTCGGTGATCAAAAAAGTTAAGCCTCATCGAGCGCGGATACTTTTTTGGTAATCGGTGAAAACTTGTCAAAATGGTTCGCTGTGCCAGATTTTTTATTTTATCCCCAATTATGGCTCAAGTCGAGCATGCTCACAAAAAATGAGCCAAATTGGACAAAAATTGATGATTTGGTGGCCAAAACAATGTTCGGAGATCGAAAAAGTTAAGCCTCATCGATTGCGGATACTTTTTTGAAAATTGGTAAAAACGTGTCCAAAACAGTTCGCTCTGCCCCATTTTTTTAATCCCCAATTATGGCTCAAGTGGAGCATGCTCACAAAAAATGAACCAAATTGGACAAAAATTGATGATTTGGTGGCCAAAACAATGTTCGGTGATCGAAAAAGTTAAGCCTGATCGAGCGCGGATACTTTTTGAAATTTGGTGAAAACGTGTCCAAAATGGTTCGCTCTGCCCCATTTTTTTTTAATCCCCAACTATGGCTCAAGTGGAGAATGCCCACAAAAAATGAGCCAAATCGGACAAAAATTGATGATTTGGTGGCCAAAACAAAGTTCGGTGATCGAAAAAGTTAAGCCTGATCGAGCGCGGATACTTTTTGAAAATTGGTGAAAACGTGTCCAAAATGGTTCGCTTTGCCCAATTTTTTTGCTTTATCCCCAATTATGGCTTAAGTGGAGCATGCCCACAAAAAATGAGCCAAATCGGACAAAAATTGATGATTTGGTGGCCAAAACAAAGTTCGGTGATCAAAAAAGTTAAGCCTCATCGAGCGCGGATACTTTTTTGGTAATCGGTGAAAACTTGTCAAAATGGTTCGCTGTGCCAGATTTTTTTATTTTATCCCCAATTATGGCTCAAGTGGAGCATGCTCACAAAAAATGAGCCAATTTGGACAAAAATTGATGATTTGGTGGCCAAAACAATGTTCGGAGATCGAAAAAGTTAAGCCTCATCGATTGCGGATACTTTTTTGAAAATTGGTAAAAACGTGTCCAAAACGGTTGGCTCTGCCCCATTTTTTTTATCCCCAACTATGGCTCAAGTGGAGAATGCCCACGAACAATGAGCCAAATCGGACAAAAATTGATGATTTGGTGGCCAAAACAAAGATCGGTGATCAAAAAAGTTAAGCCTCATCGAGCGCGGATACTTTTTTGGTAATCGGTGAAAACTTGTCAAAATGGTTTGCTGTGCCAGATTTTTTTATTTTATCCCCAATTATGGCTCAAGTGGAGCATGCTCACAAAAAATGAGCCAAATTGGACAAAAATTGATGATTTGGTGGCCAAAACAATGTTCGAAGATCGAAAAAGTTAAGCCTCATCGATTACGGATACTTTTTTGAAAATTGGTAAAAACGTGTCCAAAACGGTTTGCTCTGCCCCATTTTTTTAAATCCCCAATTATGGCTCAAGTGGAGCATGCTCACAAAAAATGAACCAAATTGGACAAAAATTGATGATTTGGTGGCCAAAACAATGTTCGGTGATCGAAAAAGTTAAGCCTGATCGAGCGCGGATACTTTTTGAAAATTGGTGAAAACGTGTCCAAAATGGTTCGCTCTGCCCCATTTTTTTTTAATCCCCAACTATGGCTCAAGTGGAGAATGCCCACGAAAAACGAGCCAAATCGGACAAAAATTGATGATTTGGTGGCCAAAACAAAGTTCGATGATCAAAAAAGTTAAGCCTCATCGAGCGCGGATACTTTTTTGGTAATCGGTGAAAACTTGTCAAAATGGTTCGTTGTGCCAGATTTATGGCTTTATTTTTTGTTTTATCCCCAATTATGGCTCAATTGGAGCATGCTCACAAAAAATGAGCCAAATTGGACAAAAATTGATGATTTGGTGGCCAAAACAATGTTCGGAGATCGAAAAATTTCAGCCTCATCGATTGCGGATACTTTTTTGAAAATTGGTAAAAACGTGTCCAAAACAGTTCGCTCTGCCCCATTTTTTTTATCCCCAATTATGGCCCAAGTGAAGCATGCTCACAAAAAATGAGCCAAATTGGACAAAAATTGATGATTTGGTGGCCAAAACAATGTTCGGTGATCGAAAAAGTTAAGCCTGATGGAGCGCGGATACTTTTTGAAAATTGGTAAAAACGTGTCCAAAATGTTTTGCTTTACCCAATTTATTTGTTTTGTCCCCAATTATGGCTCAAGTGGAGCATGCCCACAACAAATGAGCCAAATTGGACAAAAATTGATGATTTGGTGGCCAAAACAATGTTCGGTGATCGAAAAAGTTAAGCCTGATGGAGCGCGGATACTTTTTGAAAATTGGTAAAAACGTGTCCAAAATGTTTTGCTTTACCCAATTTATTTATTTTGTCCCCAATTATGGCTCAAGTGTAGCATGCTCACAAAAAATGAGCCAAATTGGACAAAAATTGATGATTTGGTGGCCAAAACAATATTCGGAGATCGAAAAAGTTAAGCCTCATCGATTGCGGATACTTTTTTGAAAATTGGTAAAAACGTGTCCAAAACGGTTCGCTCTGCTCCATTTTTTCCCCCAACTATGGCTCAAGTGGAGAATGCCCACGAAAAATGAGCCAAATTGGACAAAAATTTATGATTTGGTGGCCAAAACAATGTTCGGTGATCGAAAAAGTTAAGCCTGATAGAGCGCGGATACTTTTTGAAAATTGGTAAAAACGTGTCCAAAACGGTTCGCTCTGCCCCATTTTTTTTAATCCCCAACTATGGCTCAAGTGGAGAATGCCCACGAAAAACGAGCCAAATCGGACAAAAATTGATGATTTGGTGGCCAAAACAAAGTTCGATGATCAAAAAAGTTAAGCCTCATCGAGCGCGGATACTTTTTTGGTAATCGGTGAAAACTTGTCAAAATGGTTCGTTGTGCCAGATTTATGGCTTTATTTTTTGTTTTATCCCCAATTATGGCTCAATTGGAGCATGCTCACAAAAAATGAGCCAAATTGGACAAAAATTGATGATTTGGTGGCCAAAACAATGTTCGGAGATCGAAAAATTTCAGCCTCATCGATTGCGGATACTTTTTTGAAAATTGGTAAAAACGTGTCCAAAACAGTTCGCTCTGCCCCATTTTTTTATCCCCAATTATGGCCCAAGTGAAGCATGCTCACAAAAAATGAGCCAAATTGGACAAAAATTGATGATTTGGTGGCCAAAACAATGTTCGGTGATCGAAAAAGTTAAGCCTGATGGAGCGCGGATACTTTTTGAAAATTGGTAAAAACGTGTCCAAAATGTTTTGCTTTACCCAATTTATTTGTTTTGTCCCCAATTATGGCTCAAGTGGAGCATGCCCACAACAAATGAGCCAAATTGGACAAAAATTGATGATTTGGTGGCCAAAACAATGTTCGGTGATCGAAAAAGTTAAGCCTGATGGAGCGCGGATACTTTTTGAAAATTGGTAAAAACGTGTCCAAAATGTTTTGCTTTACCCAATTTATTTGTTTTGTCCCCAATTATGGCTCAAGTGTAGCATGCTCACAAAAAATGAGCCAAATTGGACAAAAATTGATGATTTGGTGGCCAAAACAATATTCGGAGATCGAAAAAGTTAAGCCTCATCGATTGCGGATACTTTTTTGAAAATTGGTAAAAACGTGTCCAAAACGGTTCGCTCTGCTCCATTTTTTCCCCCAACTATGGCTCAAGTGGAGAATGCCCACGAAAAATGAGCCAAATTGGACAAAAATTTATGATTTGGTGGCCAAAACAAAGTTCGGTGATCGAAAAAGTTAAGCCTCATCGATTGCGGATACTTTTTAAAAATTGGTAAAAAAGTGTCCAAAACAGTTCGCTCTGCCCCATTTTTTTAATCCCCAATTATGGCCCAAGTGGAGCATGCTCACAAAAAATGAGCCAAATTGGACAAAAATTTATGATTTGGTGGCCAAAACAAAGTTCGGTGATCAAAAAAGTTAAGCCTCATCGAGCGCGGATACTTTTTTGGTAATCGGTGAAAACTTGTCAAAATGGTTCGCTGTGCCAGATTTTTTTATTTTATCCCCAATTACGGCTCAAGTGGAGCATGCTCACAAAAAATGAGCCAAATTGGACAAAAATTGATGATTTGGTGGCCAAAACAATGTTCGGTGATCGAAAAAGTTAAGGCTCATCGAGCGCGGATACTTTTTTGGAAATCGGTGAAAACTTGTCCAAAATGGTTCGCTGTGCCAGATTTTTTTCTTTTACCCCCAATTATGGCTCAAGTGGAGCATGCTCGCAAAAAATGAGCCAAATTGGACAAAAATTGATGATTTGGTGGCCAAAACAATGTTCGGAGATCGAAAAAGTTAAGCCTCATCGATTGCGGATACTTTTTTGAAAATTGGTAAAAACGTGTCCAAAACAGTTCGCTCTGCCCCATTTTTTTTTAATCCCCAATTATGGCCCAAGTGGAGCATGCTCACAAAAAATGAGCCAAATTGGACAAAAATTGATGATTTGGTGGCCAAAACAATGTTCGGTGATCGAAAAAGTTAAGGCTCATCGAGCGCGGATACTTTTTTGGTAATCGGTGAAAACTTGTCAAAATGGTTCGCTGTGCCAGATTTTTTTGTTTTATCCCCAATTATGGCTCAAGTGGAGCATGCTCACAAAAAATGAGCCAAATTGGACAAAAATTGATGATTTGGTGGCCAAAACAAAGTTCGGTGATCGAAAAAGTTAAGGCTCATCGAGCGCGGATACTTTTTTGGTAATCGGTGAAAACTTGTCAAAATGGTTCGCTGTGCCAGATTTTTTTGTTTTATCCCCAATTATGGCTCAAGTGGAGCATGCTCACAAAAAATGAGCCAAATTGGACAAAAATTGATGATTTGGTGGCCAAAACAATGTTCGGAGATCGAAAAAGTTAAGCCTGATCGAGCGCGGATACTTTTTGAAAATTGGTAAAAACGTGTCCAAAACGGTTCGCTCTGCCCCATTTTTTTAATCCCCAACTATGGCTCAAGTGCAGAATGCCCACGAAAAACGAGCCAAATCGGACAAAAATTGATGATTTGGTGGCCAAAACAAAGTTCGATGATCAAAAAAGTTAAGCCTCATCGAGCGCGGATACTTTTTTGGTAATCGGTGAAAACTTGTCAAAATGGTTCGCTGTGCCAGATTTTTTTGTTTTATCCCCAATTATGGCTCAAGTGGAGCATGCTCACAAAAATGAGCCAAATTGGACAAAAATTGATGATTTGGTGGCCAAAACAATGTTCGGAGATCGAAAAAGTTAAGCCTCATCGATTGCGGATACTTTTTTGAAAATTGGTAAAAACGTGTCCAAAACAGTTCGCTCTGCCCCATTTTTTTTAATCCCCAATTATGGCCCAAGTGGAGCATGCTCACAAAAAATGAGCCAAATTGGACAAAAATTGATGATTTGATGGCCAAAACAATGTTCGGTGATCGAAAAAGTTAAGCCTGATCGAGCGCGGATACTTTTTGAAAATTGGTAAAAACGTGTCCAAAATGTTTTGCTTTACCCAATTTATTTGTTTTGTCCCCAATTATGGCTCAAGTGGAGCTTGCCCACAACAAATGAGCCAAATCGGACTAAAATTGATGATTTGGTGGCCAAAACAAAGTTCGGTGATCGAAAAAGTTAAGGCTCATCGAGCGCGGATACTTTTTTGGAAATCGGTAAAAACTTGTCCAAAATGGTTCGCTGTGCCAGATTTTTTCATTTTATCCCCAATTATGGCTCAAGTGTAGCATGCTCACAAAAAATGAGCCAAATTGGACAAAAATTGATGATTTGGTGGCCAAAACAATATTCGGAGATCGAAAAAGTTAAGCCTCATCGATTGCGGATACTTTTTTGAAAATTGGTAAAAACGTGTCCAAAACGGTTCGCTCTGCCCCATTTTTTCCCCCAACTATGGCTCAAGTGGAGAATGCCCACGAAAAATGAGCCAAATTGGACAAAAATTTATGATTTGGTGGCCAAAACAAAGTTCGGTGATCAAAAAAGTTAAGCCTCATCGAGCGCGGATACTTTTTTGGTAATCGGTGAAAACTTGTCAAAATGGTTCGCTGTGCCAGATTTTTTTATTTTATCCCCAATTATGGCTCAAGTGGAGCATGCTCACAAAAAATGAGCCAAATTGGACAAAAATTGATGATTTGGTGGCCAAAACAAAGTTCGGTGATCGAAAAAGTTAAGGCTCATCGAGCGCGGATACTTTTTTGGAAATCGGTGAAAACTTGTCCAAAATGGTTCGCTGTGCCAGATTTTTTTCTTTTACCCCCAATTATGGCTCAAGTGGAGCATGCTCGCAAAAAATGAGCCAAATTGGTCAAAAATTGATGATTTGGTGGCCAAAACAATGTTCGGAGATCGAAAAAGTTAAGCCTCATCGATTGCGGATACTTTTTTGAAAATTGGTAAAAACGTGTCCAAAACGGTTCGCTCTGCCCCATTTTTTTTATCCCCAATTATGGCTCAAGTGGAACATGCTCACAAAAAATGAGCCAAATTGGACAAAAATTGATGATTTGGTGGCCAAAACAATGTTCGGTGATCGAAAAAGTTAAGCCTGATCGAGCGCGGATACTTATTTGAAAAATGGTAAAAATGTGTCCAAAATGGTTCGCTCTGCCCCATTTTTTTAATCCCCAACTATGGCTCAAGTGGAGAATGCCTACGAAAAATGAGCCAAATCGGACAAAAATTGATGATTTGGTGGCCAAAACAAAGTTCGGTGATCGAAAAAGTTAAGCCTCATCGAGCGCGGATACTTTTTTGGTAATCGGTGAAAACTTGTCCAAAATGGTTCGCTGTGCCAGACTTTTTTGCTTTATCCCCAATTATGGCTCAAGTGGAGCATGCTCACAAAAAATGAGCCAAATTGGACAAAAATTGATGATTTGGTGGCCAAAACAATGTTCGGAGATCGAAAAAGTTAAGCCTCATCCATTGCGGATACTTTTTTGAAAAATGGTAAAAACGTGTCCAAAATGGTTCGCTCTGCCCCATTTTTTTATCCCCAACTATGGCTCAAGTGGAGAATGCCTACGAAAAATGAGCCAAATCGGACAAAAATTGATGATTTGGTGGCCAAAACAAAGTTCGGTGATCAAAAAAGTTAAGCCTCATCGAGCGCGGATACTTTTTTGGTAATCGGTGAAAACTTGTCAAAATGGTTCGCTGTGCCAGATTTTTTTGCTTTATCCCCAATTATGGCTCAAGTGGAGCATGCTCACAAAAAATGAGCCAAATTGGACAAAAATTGATGATTTGGTGGCCAAAACAATGTTCGGTTATCGAAAAAGTTAAGCCTCATCGATTGCGGTTACTTTTTTGAAAATTGGAAAAAACGTGTCTGAAACGGTTCGCTCTGCCCCATTTTTTTGTTTTATCCCCAATTATGGCTCAAGTGGAGCATGCTCACAAAAAATGAGCCAAATCGGACAAAAATGGATGATTTGGTGGCCAAAACAAAGTTCGGTGATCAAAAAAATTAAGTCTCATCGAGCGCGGATACTTTTTTGGTAATCGGTGAAAACTTGTCCAAAATGGTTCGTTATGCCAGATTTTTTTGCTTTATCGCCAATTATGGCTCAAGTGGAGCATGCTCACAAAAAATGAGCCAAATTGGACAAATATTGATGATTTGGTGGCCAAAACAATGTTCGGTGATCGAAAAAGTTAAGCCTGATCGAGCGCGGATACTTTTTGAAAATTGGTAAAAACGTGTCCAAAATGTTTCGCTTTACCCAATTTATTTGTTTTATCCCCAATTATGGCTCAAGTGGTGCATGCCCACAACAAATGAGCCAAATCGGACTAAAATTGATGATTTGGTGGCCAAAACAAAGTTCGGTGATCGAAAAAGTTAAGGCTCATCGAGCGCGGATACTTTTTTGGAAATCGGTAAAAACTTGTCCAAAATGGTTCGCTGTGCCAAATTTTTTTTATTTTATCCCCAATTATGGCTCAAGTGGAGCATGCTCACAAAAAATGAGCCAAATTGGACAAAAATTGATGATTTGGTGGCCAAAACAATTTTCGGAGATCGAAAAAGTTAAGCCTCATCGATTGCGGATACTTTTTTGAAAATTGGTAAAAACGTCTCCAAAACGGTCCGCTCTGCCCCATTTTTTTGTTTTAACCCCAACTATGGCTCAAGTTGAGAATGCCCACAGAAAATGAGCCAAATTGGACAAAAATTGAAGATTTGGTGGCCAAAACAATGTTCGGTGATCAAAAAAGTTAAGCCTCATCGAGCGCGGATACTTTTTTGGTAATCGGTGAAAACTTGTCCAAAATGGTTCGCTGTGCCAGATTTTTTTGCTTTATCCCCAATTATGGCTCAAGTTGAGCATGCTCACAAAAAATGAGCCAAATTGGACAAAAATTGATGATTTGGTGGCCAAAACAATGTTCGGTGATCGAAAAAGTTAAGGCTCATCGAGCGCGGATACTTTTTGGAAATCGGTGAAAACTTGTCCAAAATGGTTCGCTGTGCCAGATTTTTTTATTTTATCCCCAATTGTGGCTCAAGTGGAGCATGCTGACAAAAAATGAGCCAAATTGGACAAAAATTGATGATTTGGTGGCCAAAACAATTTTCGGAGATCGAAAAAGTTAAGCCTCATCGATTGCGGATACTTTTTTGAAAATTGGTTAAAACGTGTCCAAAACGGTTCGCTCTGCCCCATTTTTTTCTTTAACCCCAACTATGGCTCAAGTGGAGAATGCCCACAGAAAATGAGCCAAATTGGACAAAAATTGATGATTTGGTGGCCAAAACAAAGTTCGGTGATCAAAAAAGTTAAGCCTCATCGAGCGCGTATACTTTTTTGGTAATCGGTGAAAACTTGTCCAAAGTGGTTCGCTGTGCCAGACTTTTTTGCTTTATCCCCAATTATGGCTCAAGTGGAGCATGCTCACAAAAAATGAGCCAAATTGGACAAAAATTGATGATTTTGTGGCCAAAACAAAGTTCGGTGATCAAAAAAGTTAAGCCTCATCGAGCGCGGATACTTTTTTGGTAATCGGTAAAAACTTGTCCAAAATGGTTCGCTGTGCCAGATTTTTTTGCTTTATCCCCAATTATGGCTGAAGTGGAGCATGCTCACAAAAAATGAGCCAAATTGGACAAAAATTGATGATTTGGTGGCCAAAACAATGTTCGGTGATCGAAAAAGTTAAGCCTGATCGAGCGCGGATACTTTTTGAAAATTGGTAAAAACGTGTCCAAAATGTTTCGCTTTGCCCAATTTATTTGTTTTATCCCCAATTATGGCTCAAGTGGAGCATGCCCACAAAAAATGAGCCATATCGGACTAAAATTGATGATTTGATGGCCAAAACAAAGTTCGGTGATCGAAAAAGTTAAGGCTCATCGAGCGCGGATACTTTTTTGGAAATCGGTGAAAACTTGTCCAAAATGGTTCGCTGTGCCAGATTTTTTTTGTTTTATCCCCAACTATGGCTCAAGTGGAGCATGCCCACACAAAAAGAGCCAAATCGGACAAAAATTGACGATTTGGTGACCAAAACAATGTTCGGTGATCGAAAAAGTTAAGGCTCATCGAGCGCGGATACTTTTTGAAAATTGGTAAAAACGTGTCCAAAATGTTTCGCTTTGCCCAATTTATTTGTTTTATCCCCAATTATGGCTCAAGTGGAGCATGCCCACAAAAAATGAGCCATATCGGACTAAAATTGATGATTTGATGGCCAAAACAAAGTTCGGTGATCGAAAAAGTTAAGGCTCATCGAGCGCGGATACTTTTTTGGAAATCGGTTAAAACTTGTCCAAAAAGGTTCGCTGTGCCAGATTTTTTTGCTTTATCCCCAATTATGGCATAAGTGGAGCATGCCCACAACAAATGAGCCAAATCGGACTAAAATTGATGATTTGGTGGCCAAAACAATGTTCGGTGATCGAAAAAGTTAAGGCTCATCGAGCGCGGATACTTTTTTGGAAATAGGTAAAAACTTGTCCAAAATGGTTCGCTGTGCCAGATTTTTTTGTTTTATCCCCAATTATGGCTCAAGTGGAGCATGCTCACAAAAAATGAGCCAAATTGGACAAAAATTGATGATTTGGTGGCCAAAACAATGTTCGGTGATCGAAAAAGTTAAGCCTCATCGATTGCGGATACTTTTTTGAAAATTGGTAAAAACGTGTCCAAAATGTTTCGCTTCGCCCAATTTATTTGTTTTGTCCCCAATTATGGCTCAAGTGGAGCATGCCCACAAAAAATGAGCCAAATCGGACTAAAATTGATGATTTGGTGGCCAAAACAAAGTTCGGTGATCGAAAAAGTTAAGGCTCATCGAGCGCGGATACTTTTTTGGAAATCGGTGAAAACTTGTCCAAAGTGGTTCGCTGTGCCAGATTTTTTTTGTTTTATCCCCAACTATGGCTCAAGTGGAGCATGCCCACACAAAAAGAGCGAAATCGGACAAAAATTGACGATTTGGTGACCAAAACAAAGTTCGGTGATCGAAAAAGTTAAGGCTCATCGAGCGCGGATACTTTTTTGGAAATCGGTAAAAACTTGTCCAAGAAGGTTCGCTGTGCCAGATTTTTTTGCTTTATCCCCAATTATGGCTCAAGTGGAGCATGCCCACAACAAATGAGCCAAATCGGACTAAAATTGGTGATTTGGTGGCCAAAACAAAGTTCGGTGATCAAAAAAGTTAAGCCTCATCGAGCGCGTATACTTTTTTGGTAATCGGTGAAAACTTGTCCAAAGTGGTTCGCTGTGCCAGACTTTTTTGCTTTATCCCCAATTATGGCTCAAGTGGAGCATGCTCACAAAAAATGAGCCAAATTGGACAAAAATTGATGATTTGGTGGCCAAAACAAAGTTCGGTGATCAAAAAAGTTAAGCCTCATCGAGCGCGGATACTTTTTTGGAAATCGGTGAAAACTTGTCCAAAATGGTTCGCTGTGCCAGATTTTTTTCTTTTACCCCCAATTATGGCTCAAGTGGAGCATGCCCACACAAAAAGAGCCAAATCGGACAAAAATTGACGATTTGGTGACCAAAACAATGTTCGGTGATCGAAAAAGTTAAGGCTCATCGAGCGCGGATACTTTTTGAAAATTGGTAAAAACGTGTCCAAAATGTTTCGCTTTGCCCAATTTATTTGTTTTATCCCCAATTATGGCTCAAGTGGAGCATGCCCACAAAAAATGAGCCATATCGGACTAAAATTGATGATTTGATGGCCAAAACAAAGTTCGGTGATCGAAAAAGTTAAGGCTCATCGAGCGCGGATACTTTTTTGGAAATCGGTTAAAACTTGTCCAAAAAGGTTCGCTGTGCCAGATTTTTTTGCTTTATCCCCAATTATGGCATAAGTGGAGCATGCCCACAAAAAATGAGCCAAATCGGACTAAAATTGATGATTTGGTGGCCAAAACAAAGTTCGGTGATCGAAAAAGTTAAGGCTCATCGAGCGCGGATACTTTTTTGGAAATCGGTGAAAACTTGTCCAAAGTGGTTCGCTGTGCCAGATTTTTTTTGTTTTATCCCCAACTATGGCTCAAGTGGAGCATGCCCACACAAAAAGAGCGAAATCGGACAAAAATTGACGATTTGGTGACCAAAACAAAGTTCGGTGATCGAAAAAGTTAAGGCTCATCGAGCGCGGATACTTTTTTGGAAATCGGTAAAAACTTGTCCAAGAAGGTTCGCTGTGCCAGATTTTTTTGCTTTATCCCCAATTATGGCTCAAGTGGAGCATGCCCACAACAAATGAGCCAAATCGGACTAAAATTGGTGATTTGGTGGCCAAAACAAAGTTCGGTGATCAAAAAAGTTAAGCCTCATCGAGCGCGTATACTTTTTTGGTAATCGGTGAAAACTTGTCCAAAGTGGTTCGCTGTGCCAGACTTTTTTGCTTTATCCCCAATTATGGCTCAAGTGGAGCATGCTCACAAAAAATGAGCCAAATTGGACAAAAATTGATGATTTGGTGGCCAAAACAAAGTTCGGTGATCAAAAAAGTTAAGCCTCATCGAGCGCGGATACTTTTTTGGAAATCGGTGAAAACTTGTCCAAAATGGTTCGCTGTGCCAGATTTTTTTCTTTTACCCCCAATTATGGCTCAAGTGGAGCATGCCCACACAAAAAGAGCCAAATCGGACAAAAATTGACGATTTGGTGACCAAAACAATGTTCGGTGATCGAAAAAGTTAAGGCTCATCGAGCGCGGATACTTTTTGAAAATTGGTAAAAACGTGTCCAAAATGTTTCGCTTTGCCCAATTTATTTGTTTTATCCCCAATTATGGCTCAAGTGGAGCATGCCCACAAAAAATGAGCCATATCGGACTAAAATTGATGATTTGATGGCCAAAACAAAGTTCGGTGATCGAAAAAGTTAAGGCTCATCGAGCGCGGATACTTTTTTGGAAATCGGTTAAAACTTGTCCAAAAAGGTTCGCTGTGCCAGATTTTTTTGCTTTATCCCCAATTATGGCATAAGTGGAGCATGCCCACATCAAATGAGCCAAATCGGACTAAAATTGATGATTTGGTGGCCAAAACAATGTTCGGTGATCGAAAAAGTTAAGGCTCATCGAGCGCGGATACTTTTTTGGAAATAGGTAAAAACTTGTCCAAAATGGTTCGCTGTGCCAGATTTTTTTGTTTTATCCCCAATTATGGCTCAAGTGGAGCATGCTCACAAAAAATGAGCCAAATTGGACAAAAATTGATGATTTGGTGGCCAAAACAATGTTCGGTGATCGAAGAAGTTAAGCCTCATCGATTGCGGATACTTTTTTGAAAATTGGTAAAAACGTGTCCAAAATGTTTCGCTTCGCCCAATTTATTTGTTTTGTCCCCAATTATGGCTCAAGTGGAGCATGCCCACAAAAAATGAGCCAAATCGGACTAAAATTGATGATTTGGTGGCCAAAACAAAGTTCGGTGATCGAAAAAGTTAAGGCTCATCGAGCGCGGATACTTTTTTGGAAATCGGTGAAAACTTGTCCAAAGTGGTTCGCTGTGCCAGATTTTTTTTGTTTTATCCCCAACTATGGCTCAAGTGGAGCATGCCCACACAAAAAGAGCGAAATCGGACAAAAATTGACGATTTGGTGACCAAAACAAAGTTCGGTGATCGAAAGTTAAGGCTCATCGAGCGCGGATACTTTTTTGGAAATCGGTAAAAACTTGTCCAAGAAGGTTCGCTGTGCCAGATTTTTTTGCTTTATCCCCAATTATGGCTCAAGTGGAGCATGCCCACAACAAATGAGCCAAATCGGACTAAAATTGGTGATTTGGTGGCCAAAACAAAGTTCGGTGATCAAAAAAGTTAAGCCTCATCGAGCGCGTATACTTTTTTGGTAATCGGTGAAAACTTGTCCAAAGTGGTTCGCTGTGCCAGACTTTTTTGCTTTATCCCCAATTATGGCTCAAGTGGAGCATGCTCACAAAAAATGAGCCAAATTGGACAAAAATTGATGATTTGGTGGCCAAAACAAAGTTCGGTGATCAAAAAAGTTAAGCCTCATCGAGCGCGGATACTTTTTTGGAAATCGGTGAAAACTTGTCCAAAATGGTTCGCTGTGCCAGATTTTTTTTGTTTTATCCCCAACTATGGCTCAAGTGGAGCATGCCCACACAAAAAGAGCCAAATCGGACAAAAATTGACGATTTGGTGACCAAAACAATGTTCGGTGATCGAAAAAGTTAAGGCTCATCGAGCGCGGATACTTTTTGAAAATTGGTAAAAACGTGTCCAAAATGTTTCGCTTTGCCCAATTTATTTGTTTTATCCCCAATTATGGCTCAAGTGGAGCATGCCCACAAAAAATGAGCCATATCGGACTAAAATTGATGATTTGATGGCCAAAACAAAGTTCGGTGATCGAAAAAGTTAAGGCTCATCGAGCGCGGATACTTTTTTGGAAATCGGTTAAAACTTGTCCAAAAAGGTTCGCTGTGCCAGATTTTTTTGCTTTATCCCCAATTATGGCATAAGTGGAGCATGCCCACAACAAATGAGCCAAATCGGACTAAAATTGATGATTTGGTGGCCAAAACAATGTTCGGTGATCGAAAAAGTTAAGGCTCATCGAGCGCGGATACTTTTTTGGAAATAGGTAAAAACTTGTCCAAAATGGTTCGCTGTGCCAGATTTTTTTGTTTTATCCCCAATTATGGCTCAAGTGGAGCATGCTCACAAAAAATGAGCCAAATTGGACAAAAATTGATGATTTGGTGGCCAAAACAATGTTCGGTGATCGAAAAAGTTAAGCCTCATCGATTGCGGATACTTTTTTGAAAATTGGTAAAAACGTGTCCAAAATGTTTCGCTTCGCCCAATTTATTTGTTTTGTCCCCAATTATGGCTCAAGTGGAGCATGCCCACAAAAAATGAGCCAAATCGGACTAAAATTGATGATTTGGTGGCCAAAACAAAGTTCGGTGATCGAAAAAGTTAAGGCTCATCGAGCGCGGATACTTTTTTGGAAATCGGTGAAAACTTGTCCAAAGTGGTTCGCTGTGCCAGATTTTTTTTGTTTTATCCCCAACTATGGCTCAAGTGGAGCATGCCCACACAAAAAGAGCGAAATCGGACAAAAATTGACGATTTGGTGACCAAAACAAAGTTCGGTGATCGAAAAAGTTAAGGCTCATCGAGCGCGGATACTTTTTTGGAAATCGGTAAAAACTTGTCCAAGAAGGTTCGCTGTGCCAGATTTTTTTGCTTTATCCCCAATTATGGCTCAAGTGGAGCATGCCCACAACAAATGAGCCAAATCGGACTAAAATTGGTGATTTGGTGGCCAAAACAAAGTTCGGTGATCAAAAAAGTTAAGCCTCATCGAGCGCGTATACTTTTTTGGTAATCGGTGAAAACTTGTCCAAAGTGGTTCGCTGTGCCAGACTTTTTTGCTTTATCCCCAATTATGGCTCAAGTGGAGCATGCTCACAAAAAATGAGCCAAATTGGACAAAAATTGATGATTTGGTGGCCAAAACAAAGTTCGGTGATCAAAAAAGTTAAGCCTCATCGAGCGCGGATACTTTTTTGGTAATCGGTAAAAACTTGTCCAAAATGGTTCGCTGTGCCAGATTTTTTTGCTTTATCCCCAATTATGGCTCAAGTGGAGCATGCTCACAAAAAATGAGCCAAATTGGACAAAAATTGATGATTTGGTGGCCAAAACAATGTTCGGTGATCGAAAAAGTTAAGCCTGATCGAGCGCGGATACTTTTTGAAAATTGGTAAAAACGTGTCCAAAATGTTTCGCTTTGCCCAATTTATTTGTTTTATCCCCAATTATGGCTCAAGTGGAGCATGCCCACAAAAAATGAGCCATATCGGACTAAAATTGATGATTTGATGGCCAAAACAAAGTTCGGTGATCGAAAAAGTTAAGGCTCATCGAGCGCGGATACTTTTTTGGAAATCGGTGAAAACTTGTCCAAAATGGTTCGCTGTGCCAGATTTTTTTTTGTTTTATCCCCAACTATGGCTCAAGTGGAGCATGCCCACACAAAAAGAGCCAAATCGGACAAAAATTGACGATTTGGTGACCAAAACAATGTTCGGTGATCGAAAAAGTTAAGGCTCATCGAGCGCGGATACTTTTTGAAAATTGGTAAAAACGTGTCCAAAATGTTTCGCTTTGCCCAATTTATTTGTTTTATCCCCAATTATGGCTCAAGTGGAGCATGCCCACAAAAAATGAGCCATATCGGACTAAAATTGATGATTTGATGGCCAAAACAAAGTTCGGTGATCGAAAAAGTTAAGGCTCATCGAGCGCGGATACTTTTTTGGAAATCGGTTAAAACTTGTCCAAAAAGGTTCGCTGTGCCAGATTTTTTTGCTTTATCCCCAATTATGGCATAAGTGGAGCATGCCCACAACAAATGAGCCAAATCGGACTAAAATTGATGATTTGGTGGCCAAAACAATGTTCGGTGATCGAAAAAGTTAAGGCTCATCGAGCGCGGATACTTTTTTGGAAATAGGTAAAAACTTGTCCAAAATGGTTCGCTGTGCCAGATTTTTTTGTTTTATCCCCAATTATGGCTCAAGTGGAGCATGCTCACAAAAAATGAGCCAAATTGGACAAAAATTGATGATTTGGTGGCCAAAACAATGTTCGGTGATCGAAAAAGTTAAGCCTCATCGATTGCGGATACTTTTTTGAAAATTGGTAAAAACGTGTCCAAAATGTTTCGCTTCGCCCAATTTATTTGTTTTATCCCCAATTATGGCTCAAGTGGAGCATGCCCACAAAAAATGAGCCAAATCGGACTAAAATTGATGATTTGGTGGCCAAAACAAAGTTCGGTGATCGAAAAAGTTAAGGCTCATCGAGCGCGGATACTTTTTTGGAAATCGGTAAAAACTTGTCCAAGAAGGTTCGCTGTGCCAGATTTTTTTGCTTTATCCCCAATTATGGCTCAAGTGGAGCATGCCCACAACAAATGAGCCAAATCGGACTAAAATTGATGATTTGGTGGCCAAAACAAAGTTCGGTGATCGAAAAAGTTAAGGCTCATCGAGCGCGGATACTTTCTTGGAAATCGGTAAAAACTTGTCCAAAATGGTTCGCTGTGCCAGATTTTTTGTTTTATCCCCAATTATGGCTCAAGTGGAGCATGCTCACAAAAAATGAGCCAAATTGGACAAAAATTGATGATTTGGTGGCCAAAACAATGTTCGGTGATCGAAAAAGTTAGGCCTCATCGATTGCGGATACTTTTTTGAAAATTGGCAAAAACGTGTCCAAAATGTTTCGCTTCGCCCAATTTATTTGTTTTATCCCCAATTATGGCTCAAGTGGAGCATGCCCACAAAAAATGAGCCAAATCGGACTAAAATTGATGATTTGGTGGCCAAAACAAAGTTCGGTGATCGAAAAAGTTAAGGCTCATCGAGCGCGGATACTTTTTTGGAAATCGGTGAAAACTTGTCCAAAGTGGTTCGCTGTGCCAGATTTTTTTTGTTTTATCCCCAACTATGGCTCAAGTGGAGCATGCCCACACAAAAAGAGCGAAATCGGACAAAAATTGACGATTTGGTGACCAAAACAAAGTTCGGTGATCGAAAAAGTTAAGGCTCATCGAGCGCGGATACTTTTTTGGAAATCGGTGAAAACTTGTCCAAGAAGGTTCGCTGTGCCAGATTTTTTTGCTTTATCCCCAATTATGGCTCAAGTGGAGCATGCCCACAACAAATGAGCCAAATCGGACTAAAATTGATGATTTGGTGGCCAAAACAAAGTTCGGTGATCGAAAAAGTTAAGGCTCATCGAGCGCGGATACTTTCTTGGAAATCGGTAAAAACTTGTCCAAAATGGTTCGCTGTGCCAGATTTTTTGTTTTATCCCCAATTATGGCTCAAGTGGAGCATGCTCACAAAAAATGAGCCAAATTGGACAAAAATTGATGATATGGTGGCCAAAACAATGTTCGGTGATCGAAAAAGTTAGGCCTCATCGATTGCGGATACTTTTTTGAAAATTGGTAAAAACGTGTCCAAAACGGTTCGCTCTGCCCCATTTTTTGTTTTATCCCCAATTATGGCTCAAGTGGAGCATGCCCACAAAACATGAGCCAAATCGGACTAAAATTGATGATTTGGTGGCCAAAACAAAGTTCGGTGATCGAAAAAGTTAAGGCTCATCGAGCGCGGATACTTTTTTGGAAATCGGTAAAAACTTATCCCAAATGGTTCGCTGTGCCAGATTTTTTTGTTTTATCCCGAACTATGGCTCAAGTTGAGCATGCCAACAAAAAATGAGCCAAATCGGACAAAAATTGACGATTTGGTGACCAAAACAAAGTTCGGTGATCGAAAAAATTAAGGCTCATCGAGCGCGGATACTTTTTTGGAAATCGGTAAAAACTTGTCCAAAAAGGTTCGCTGTGCCAGATTTTTTTTATTTTATCCCCAATTATGGCTCAAGTGGAGCATGCCCACAAAAACTGAGCCAAATCGGACGAAAATTGATGATTTGGTGGCCAAAACAAAGTTCGGTGATCGAAAAAGTTAAGCCTCATCGAGCGCGGATACTTTTTTGAAAATTGGTAAAAACGTGTCCAAAATGGTTCGCTCTGCCCAATGTTTTTGTTTTATCCCCAATTATGGCTCAAGTGGAGCATGCCCACAAAAAATGAGCCAAATCGGACTAAAATTGATGATTTGGTGGCCAAAACAAAGTTCGGTGATCGAAAAAGTTAAGGCTCATCGAGCGCGGATACTTTTTTGGAAATCGGTAAAAACTTGTCCAAAAAGGTTCGCTGTGCCCGATTTTTTTGTTTTATCCCCAACTATGGCTCAAGTGGAGCATGCCAACAAAAAATGAGCCAAATCGGATAAAAATTGATGATTTTGTGGCCAAAACAAAGTTCGGTGATCAAAAAAGTTAAGCCTCATCGAGCGCGGATACTTTTTTGGAAATTGGTTTAAACTTGTCCAAAATGGTTCGCTGTGCCAGATTTTTTTGTTTTATCCCCAATTATGGCTCAAGTGGAGCATGCCCACAAAAACTGGGCCAAATTGGACAAAAATTGACGATTTGGTGGCCAAAACAAAGTTCGGTGATCGAAAAAGTTAAGCCTCATCGAGCGCGGATACTTTTTTGAAAATCGGTTAAAACGTGTCCAAAATGGTTCGCTCTGCCCAATGTTTTTGTTTTATCCGCAACTATGGCTCAAGTGGAGCATTCCCACACAAAATGAGCCAAATCGGACTAAAATTGATGATTTGGTGGCCAAAACAAAGTTCGGTGATCGAAAAAGTTAAGCCTCATCGAGCGCGGATACTTTTTTGAAAACCGGTAAAAACGTGTCCAAAATGGTTCGCTCTGCCCAATGTTTTTGTTTTATCCCCAACTATGGCTCAAGTGGAGCATGCCCACAAAAAATGAGCCAAATCGGACAAAAATTGACGATTTGGTGACCAAAACAAGGTTCGGTGATCGAAAAAGTTAAGCCTCATCGAGCGCGGATACTTTTTTGAAAATCGGTAAAACCGTGTCCAAAATGGTTTGCTTTGCCCATTTTTTTTGTTTTATGCCCAACTATGGCCTAATTGGAGCATGCCCACAAAAAATGAGCCAAATCGGACAAAAATTGATGATTTGGTGGCCAAAACAAAGTTTTGTGATCGAAAATGTTAAGCCTCATCGAGCGCGGCTACTTTTTTGAAAATCGGTTAAAACATGACCAAAATAGTTGGCTGTGCCGGATTTTTTTGTTTTATCCCCAACTATGGCTCAAGTGGAGCATGCCCACAAAGAATGAGCCAAATCGGACAAAAAGTGACGATTTGGTGACCAAAACAAGATCCGGTGATCGAAAAAGTTAAGACTGATTCTTTTTTGAAAATCGGTAAAAACGTGTCCAAAATGGTTCGCTTTGCCCAATTTTTTTGCTTTATCCCCAATTATGGCTTAAGTGGAGCATGCCCACAAAAAATGAGCCAAATCGGACAAAAAATGACGATTTGGTGACCAAAACAATGTTCGGTGATCGAAAAAGTTAAGCCTCATCGAGCGCGGTACTTTTTTGAAAATCGGTAAAAACGTGTCCAAAATGTTTCGTTCTGCCCAATTTTTTTGTTTCATCCCCAACTAAGGCTCAAGTGGAACATGCCCACAAAAAATGAGCCAAATGGGACAAAAATTGACGATTTGGTGACCAAAACAATGTTCGGTGATCGAAAAAGTTAAGCCTCATCGAGCGCGGTTACTTTTTTGAAAACCGGTAAAAACGTGTCCAAAATGGTTCGCTCTGCCCAATGTTTTTGTTTTATCCCCAACTATGGCTCAAGTGGAGCATGCCCACAAAAAATGAGCCAAATCGGACAAAAATTGACGATTTGGTGACCAAAACAAGGTTCGGTGATCGAAAAAGTTAAGCCTCATCGAGCGCGGATACTTTTTTGAAAATCGGTAAAACCGTGTCCAAAATGGTTTGCTTCGCCCATTTTTTTTGTTTTATGCCCAACTATGGCCTAATTGGAGCATGCCCACAAAAAATGAGCCAAATCGGACAAAAATTGATGATTTGGTGGCCAAAACAAAGTTTTGTGATCGAAAATGTTAAGCCTCATCGAGCGCGGCTACTTTTTTGAAAATCGGTTAAAACATGACCAAAATAGTTGGCTGTGCCGGATTTTTTTGTTTTATCCCCAACTATGGCTCAAGTGGAGCATGCCCACAAAGAATGAGCCAAATCGGACAAAAAGTGACGATTTGGTGACCAAAACAAGATCCGGTGATCGAAAAAGTTAAGACTGATTCTTTTTTGAAAATCGGTAAAAACGTGTCCAAAATGGTTCGCTTTGCCCAATTTTTTTGCTTTATCCCCAATTATGGCTTAAGTGGAGCATGCCCACAAAAAATGAGCCAAATCGGACAAAAAATGACGATTTGGTGACCAAAACAATGTTCGGTGATCGAAAAAGTTAAGCCTCATCGAGCGCGGTACTTTTTTGAAAATCGGTAAACACGTGTCCAAAATGTTTCGTTCTGCCCAATTTTTTTGTTTCATCCCCAACTAAGGCTCAAGTGGAACATGCCCACAAAAAATGAGCCAAATGGGACAAAAATTGACGATTTGGTGACCAAAACAATGTTCGGTGATCGAAAAAGTTAAGCCTCATCGAGCGCGGTTACTTTTTTGAAAATTGGTAAAAACGTTTCCAAAATGTTTTGCTCTGCCCAATTTTTTTGTTTTATCCCCAACTATGGCTCAAGTAGAGCATGCCCACAAAAAATGAGCCAAATCGGACAAAAATTGATGATTTGGTGGCCAAAACAATGTTCGGTGATCGAAAAAGTTAAGCCTGATCGAGCGCGGATACTTTTTTGAAAATTGGATAAAACGTGTCCAAAATGTTTCGCTGTGCCCAATTTTTTTGTTTTATCCCCAACTAAGGCTCAAGTGGAGCATGCCCACAAAAAATGAGCCAATTGAGACAAAAATTGACGATTTGGTGACCAAAACAATGTTCGGTGATCGAAAAAGTTAAGCCTCATCGAGCGCGGATACTTTTTTGAAAATCGGTGAAAACGTGTCCAAAATGGTTCGCTTTACCCAATTTTTTTGTTTTATTCTCAATTATGGCTCAAGTGGAGCATGCCCACAAAAAATGAGCCAAATCGGACAAAAATTGATGATTTGGTGGTCAAAACAAAGTTTTGTGATCGAAAATGTTAAGCCTCATCGAGCGCGGATACTTTTTTGGGAATCGGTAAAAACTTGAACAAAATGGTTCGCTGTGCCAGGTTTTTTTGCTTTAACCCCAACTAAGGCTCAAGTGGAGCATGCCCACAAAAAATGAGCCAAATGGGCAAAAAGTGACGATTTGGTGACCAAAACAAGATTTGGTGATCGAAAAAGTCAAGCCTGATCGAGCGCGGATACTATTTTGAAAATCGGTAAAAACGTGTCCAAAATGGTTCGCTTTGCCCAATTTTTTGTTTTATCCCCAACTATGGCTTAAGTGGAGCATGCCCACAAAAAATGAGCCAAATCGGACAAAAATTGATGATTTGGTGGCCAAAACATTGTTCGGTGATCGAAAAAGTTAAGCCTCATCGAGCGCGGATACTTTTTTGAAAATCGGTAAAAACGTGTCCAAAATGTTTCGCTCTGCCCAATGTTTTTGTGTTATCCCCAATTATGGCTCAAGTGGAGCATGCCCACAAAAAATGAGCCAAATCGGACAAAAATTGATGATTTGGTGGCCAAAACAAAGTTTTGTGATCGAAAATGTTAAGCCTCATCGAGCGTGGATACTTTTTTAGGAATCGGTGAAAATTTGACCAAAATGGTTCGCTGCGCCAGATTTTTTTTGCTTTATTCCCAACTATGGCTCAAGTGGAGCATGCCCACAAAAAATGAGCCAAATGGGACAAAAATTGACGATTTGGTGACCAAAACAAGGTTCGGTGATCGAAAAAGTTAAGCCTGATCGAGCGCGGATACTTTTTTGAAAATTGGTTAAAACGTGTCCAAAATGTTTCGCTCTGCCCAATTTTTTGTTTTATCCCCAACTAAGGCTCAAGTGGAGCATGCCCACAAAAAATGAGCCAAATGGGACAAAAATTGACGATTTGGTGACCAAAACAAGGTTCGGTGATCGAAAAAGTTAAGCCTCATCGAGCGCGGATACTTTTTTGAAAATCGGTGAAAACGTGTCCAAAATGGTTCGCTTTACCCAATTTTTTTGTTTTATTCCCAATTATGGCTCAAGTGGAGCATGCCCACAAAAAATGAGCCAAATCGGACAAAAACTGATGATTTGGTGGTCAAAACAAAGTTTTGTGATTGAAAATGTTAAGCCTCATCGAGCGCGGATACTTTTTTGGGAATCGGTAAAAACCTGACCAAAATGGTTCGCTGTGCCAGATTTTTTTGCTTAATCCCCAACTATGGCTCAAGTGGAGCATGCCCACAAAAAATGAAACAGATCGGACAAAAAGTGACGATTTGGTGACCAAAACAAGATTTGGTGATCGAAAAAGTCAAGCCTGATCGAGCGCGGCTACTTTTTTGAAAATCGGTTAAAACTTGACCAAAATAGTTGGCTGTGCCGGATTTTTTTGTTTTATCCCCAATTACTGCTCAAGTGGAGCATGCCCACAAAAAATGAGCCAAATGGGACAAAAATTGACGATTTGGTGACCAAAACAATGTTCGGTGATCGAAAAAGTTAAGCCTCATCGAGCGCGGATACTTTTTTGAAAATCGGTGAAAACGTGTCCAAAATGGTTCGCTTTACCCAATTTTTTTGTTTTATTCCCAATTATGGCTCAAGTGGAGCATGCCCACAAAAAATGAGCCAAATGGGACAAAAATTGACGATTTGGTGACCAAAACAATGTTCGGTGATCGAAAAAGTTAAGCCTCATCGAGCGCGGATACTTTTTTGAAAATCGGTGAAAACGTGTCCAAAATGGTTCGCTTTACCCAATTTTTTTGTTTTATTCCCAATTATGGCTCAAGTGGAGCATGCCCACAAAAAATGAGCCAAATGGGACAAAAATTGACGATTTGGTGACCAAAACAATGTTCGGTGATCGAAAAAGTTAAGCCTCATCGAGCGCGGATACTTTTTTGAAAATCGGTGAAAACGTGTCCAAAATGGTTCGCTTTACCCAATTTTTTTGTTTTATTCCCAATTATGGCTCAAGTGGAGCATGCCCACAAAAAATGAGCCAAATCGGACAAAAACTGATGATTTGGTGGTCAAAACAAAGTTTTGTGATTGAAAATGTTAAGCCTCATCGAGCGCGGATACTTTTTTGGGAATCGGTAAAAACCTGACCAAAATGGTTCGCGGTGCCAGATTTTTTTGCTTAATCCCCAACTATGGCTCAAGTGGAGCATGCCCACAAAAAATGAGCCAAATCGGACAAAAAGTGACGATTTGGTGACCAAAACAAGATTTGGTGATCGAAAAAGTTAAGCCTGATCGAGCGCGGATACTTTTTTGAAAATCGGTAAAAACGTGTCCAAAATGGTTCGCTTTGCCCAATTTTTTGTTTTATCCCCAACTATGGCTCAAGTGGAGCATGCCCACAAAAAATGAGCCAAATCGGACAAAAATTGATGATTTGGTGGCCAAAACATTGTTCGGTGATCGAAAAAGTTAAGCCTCATCGAGCGCGGATACTTTTTTGAAAATCGGTAAAAACGTCTCCAAAATGTTTCGCTCTGCCCAATGTTTTTGTGTTATCCCCAACTATGGCTCAAGTGGAGCATGCCCACAAAAAATGAGCCAAATCGGACAAAAATTGATGATTTGGTGGCCAAAACAAAGTTTTGTGATCGAAAATGTTAAGCCTCATCGAGCGCGGATACTTTTTTAGGAATCGGTGAAAATTTGACCAAAATGGTTCGCTGCGCCAGATTTTTTTTGCTTTATTCCCAACTATGGCTCAAGTGGAGCATGCCCACAAAAAATGAGCCAAATGGGACAAAAATTGACGATTTGGTGACCAAAACAAGGTTCGGTGATCGAAAAAGTTAAGCCTGATCGAGCGCGGATACTTTTTTGAAAATTGGTTAAAACGTGTCCAAAATGTTTCGCTCTGCCCAATTTTTTTGTTTTATCCCCAACTAAGGCTCAAGTGGAGCATGCCCACAAAAAATGAGCCAAATGGGACAAAAATTGACGATTTGGTGACCAAAACAAGTTCGGTGATCGAAAAAGTTAAGCCTCATCGAGCGCGGATACTTTTTTGAAAATCGGTGAAAACGTGTCCAAAATGGTTCGCTTTACCCAATTTTTTTGTTTTATTCCCAATTATGGCTCAAGTGGAGCATGCCCACAAAAAATGAGCCAAATCGGACAAAAACTAATGATTGGGTGGTCAAAACAAAGTTTTGTGATTGAAAATGTTAAGCCTCATCGAGCGCGGATACTTTTTTGGGAATCGGTAAAAACCTGACCAAAATGGTTCGCTGCGCCAGATTTTTTTGCTTAATCCCCAACCCTGGCTCAAGTGGAGCATGCCCACAAAAAATGAGCCAAATCGGACAAAAAGTGACGATTTGGTGACCAAAACAAGATTTGGTGATCGAAAAAGTCAAGCCTGATCGAGCGCGGATACTTTTTTGAAAATCGGTAAAAACGTGTCCAAAATGGTTCGCTTTGCCCAATTTTTTGTTTTATCCCCAACTATGGCTCAAGTGGAGCATGCCCACAAAAAATGAGCCAAATCGGACAAAAATTGATGATTTGGTGGCCAAAACATTGTTCGGTGATCGAAAAAGTTAAGCCTCATCGAGCGCGGATACTTTTTTGAAAATCGGTAAAAACGTGTCCAAAATGTTTCGCTCTGCCCAATGTTTTTGTTTTATCCCCAACTATGGCTCAAGTGGAGCATGCCCACAAAAAATGAGCCAAATTGGACAAAAATTGATGATTTGGTGGCCAAAACAAAGTTTTGTGATCGAAAATGTTAAGCCTCATCGAGCGCGGATACTTTTTTAGGAATTGGTAAAAATTTGACCAAAATGGTTCGCTGCGCCAAATTTTTTTTGCTTTATTCCCAACTATGGCTCAAGTGGAGCATGCCCACGAAAAATGAGCTAAATCGGACTAAAATTGATGATTTGGTGACCAAAACAATGTTCGGTGATCGAAAAAATTAAGCCTCATCGACTGCGGATACTTTTTAGAAAATCGGTAAAAAACGTGTCCAAAATGTTTCGCTCTGCCCAATGTTTTTGTTTTATCCCCAACTATGGCTCAAGTGGAGCATGCCCACAAAAAATGAGCCAAATCGGACAAAAATTGATGATTTGGTGGCCAAAACAATGTTCGGTGATCGAAAAAGTTAAGCCTGATCGAGCGCGGATACTTTTTTGAAAATCGGTAAAAACGTATCCAAAATAGTTCGCTTTCCCAATTTTTTTGTTTTATTCCCAACTATGGCTGAAGTGGAGCATGCCCACAAAAAATGAGCCAAATCGGAGAAAAAATTGTTGATTTGGTGGCCAAAACAAAATTTTGTGATCAAAAATGTTAAGCCTCATCGAGCGCGGATACTTTTTTGGGAATCGGTGAAAACTTGACCAAAATGGTTCGCTGTGCCAGATTTTTTCCTTTATCCCGAATTACGGCTTAAGTGGAGCATGCCCACAAAAAATGAGCCAAAATCGGACAAAAATTGACGATTTAGTGACCAAAAAAAGGTTCGGTAATCGAAAAAGTTAAGCCTCATCGAGCGCGGCTACTTTTTTGAAAATCGGTTAAAACATGACCAAAATAGTTGGCTGTGCCGGATTTTTTTGTTTTATCCCCAACTATGGCTCAAGTGGAGCATGCCCACAAAGAATGAGCCAAATCGGACAAAAAGTGACGATTTGGTGACCAAAACAAGATCCGGTGATCGAAAAAGTTAAGACTGATTCTTTTTTGAAAATCGGTAAAAACGTGTCCAAAATGGTTCGGTTTGCCCAATTTTTTTGCTTTATCCCCAATTATTGCTTAAGTGGAGCATGCCCACAAAAAATGAGCCAAATCGGACTAAAATTGATGATTTGGTGGCCAAAACAAAGTTCGGTGATCGAAAAAGTTAAGCCTCAACGAGCGCGGAAACTTTTTTGAAAATCGGTAAAAACGTGTCCAAAATGGTTCTTTTTGCCAGATTTTTTTGTTTTATCCCCAACTATGGCTCAAGTGGAGCATGCCCACAAAGAATGAGCCAAATCGGACAAAAAGTGACGATTTGGTGACCAAAACAAGATCCAGTTATCGAAAAAGTTAAGACTGATCGAGCGCGGATTCTTTTTTGAAAATCGGTAAAAACGTGTCCAAAATGTTTCGCTTTGCCCAATTTTTTTGTTTTATTCCCAACTATGGCTGAAGTGGAGCATGCCCACAAAAAATGAGCCAAATCGGAGAAAAAATTGTTGATTTGTTGGCCAAAACAAAATTTTGTGATCAAAAATGTTAAGCCTCATCGAGCGCGGATACTTTTTTGGGAATCGGTGAAAACTTGACCAAAATGGTTCGCTGTGCCAGATTTTTTTCCTTTATCCCGAATTACGGCTTAAGTGGAGCATGCCCACAAAAAATGAGCCAAAATTGGACAAAAATTGACGATTTAGTGACCAAAACAAGGTTCGGTGATCGAAAAAGTTAAGCCTCATCGAGCGCGGCTACTTTTTTGAAAATCGGTTAAAACTTGACCAAAATAGTTGGCTGTGCCGGATTTTTTTGTTTTATCCCCAACTATGGCTCAAGTGGAGCATGCCCACAAAGAATGAGCCAAATCGGACAAAAAGTGACGATTTGGTGACCAAAACAAGATCCGGTGATCGAAAAAGTTAAGACTGATTCTTTTTTGAAAATCGGTAAAAACGTGTCCAAAATGGTTCGCTTTGCCCATTTTTTTTTGCTTTATCCCCAATTATGGCTTAAGTGGAGCATGCTCACAAAAAATGAGCCAAATCGGACTAAAATTGATGATTTGTTGGCCAAAACAAGATTCGGTGATCGAAAAAGTTAAGCCTCATCGAGCGCGGAAACTTTTTGAAATTCGGTAAAAACGTGTCAAAAATGGTTCGCTTTGTCCAATTTTTTTAATCCCCAACTATGGCTCAAGTGGAGCATGCCCACAAAGAATGAGCCAAATCGGACAAAAAGTGACGATTTGGTGACCAAAACAAGATCCAGTGATCGAAAAAGTTAAGACTGATCGAGCGCGGATTCTTTTTTGAAAATCGTAAAAACGTGTCCAAAATGTTTCGCTTTGCCCAATTTTTTTGTTTTATTCTCAATTATGGCTCAAGTGGAGCATGCCCACAAAAAATGAGCCAAATCGGACAAAAATTGATGATTTGGTGGTCAAAACAAAGTTTTGTGATCGAAAATGTTAAGCCTCATCGAGCGCGGATACTTTTTTGGGAATCGGTAAAAACTTGAACAAAATGGTTCGCTGTGCCAGGTTTTTTTGCTTTATCCCGAATTACGGCTTAAGTGGAGCATGCCCACAAAAAATGAGCCAAAATCGGACAAAAATTGACGATTTAGTGACCAAAAATGTTCGGTGATCGAAAAAGTTAAGCCTCATCGAGCGCGGATACTTTTTAGAAAATCGGTAAAAACGTGTCCAAAATGGTTCGCTCTGCCCAATTTTTTTAATTTATCCCCAATTATGGCTCAAGTGGAGCATGCACACAAAAAATGAGCTAAATCGGACTAAAATTGATGATTTGGTGGCCAAAACAATGTTCGGTGATCGAAAAAGTTAAGCCTCATCGAGCGCGGAAACTTTTTTGAAAATCGGTAAAAACGTGTCCAAAATGGTTCTTTTTGCCAGATTTTTTTGTTTTATCCCCAACTATGGCTCAAGTGGAGCATGCCCACAAAGAATGAGCCAAATCGGACAAGAAGTGACGATTTGGTGACCAAAACAAGATCCAGTGATCGAAAAAGTTAAGACTGATCGAGCGCGGATTCTTTTTTGAAAATTGGTAAAAACGTGTCCAAAATGTTTCGCTCTGCCCAATTTTTTTAATTTATCCCCATTTATGGCTCAAGTGGAGCATGCACACAAAAAATGAGCTAAATCGGACTAAAATTGATGATTTGGTGGCCAAAACAATGTTCGGTGATCGAAAAAGTTAAGCCTCATCGAGCGCGGAAACTTTTTTGAAAATCGGTAAAAACGTGTCCAAAATGGTTCTTTTTGCCAGATTTTTTTGCTTTATCCCCAACTATGGCTCAAGTGGAGCATGCCCACAAAGAATGAGCGAAATCGGACAAGAAGTGACGATTTGGTGACCAAAACAAGATCCAGTGATCGAAAAAGTTAAGACTGATCGAGCGCGGATTCTTTTTTGAAAATCGGTAAAAACGTGTCCAAAATGTTTCGCTTTGCCCAACTTTTTTTGCTTTATCCCCAGTTATGGCTTAAGTGGAGCATGCTCACAAAAATGAGCCAAATCGGACTAAAATTGATGATTTGGTGGCCAAAAAAAAATTCGGTGATCGAAAAAGTTAAGCCTCATCGAGCGCGGAAACTTTTTGAAATTCGGTAAAAACGTGTCAAAAATGGTTCGCTTTGTCCAATTTTTTTAATCCCCAACTATAGCTCAATTGGAGCATGCCCACAAAGAATGAGCCAAATCGGACAAAAAGTGACGATTTGGTGACCAAAACAAGATCCAGTGATCGAAAAAGTTAAGACTGATCGAGCGCGGATTCTTTTTTGAAAATCGGTAAAAACGTGTCCAAAATGTTTCGCTTTGCCCAATTTTTTTTGCTTTATCCCCAATTATGGCTTAAGCGGAGCATGCTCACAAAAAATGAGCCAAATCGGACTAAAATTGATGATTTGGTGGCCAAAACAAAAATCGGTGATCGAAAAAGTTAAGCCTCATCGAGCGCGGAAACTTTTTGAAATTCGGTAAAAACGTGTCAAAAGTGGTTCGCTTTGTCCAATTTTTTTAATCCCCAACTATGGCTCAAGTGGAGCATGCCCACAAAGAATGAGCCAAATCGGACCAAAAGTGACGATTTGGTGACCAAAACAAGATCCAGTGATCGAAAAAGTTAAGACTGATCGAGCGCGGATTCTTTTTTGAAAATCGGTAAAAACGTGTCCAAAATGTTTCGCTTTGCCCAACTTTTTTAATCCCCAACTATGGCTCAAGTGGAGCATGCCCACAAAGAATGAGCCAAATCGGACCAAAAGTGACGATTTGGTGACCAAAACAAGATCCAGTGATCGAAAAAGTTAAGCCTCATCGAGCGCGGATACTTTTTGTAAAAGACAATTACAGCAATAACCATTGCTCCAAACACACCCCATATACTTGTAGAGGCCATTCTAAAAGTTCCCTTGCTTGCGTTTACTGTATATTTGTTATTTGGAACTGTCTCGGAAACATCAATACAAATTGTAAAATTTCCCTTTATTAAACTAACGTTTAAGTTAGTGCAAATCGCTGAGTTCCCTTCTTTATGCTGCACTCCGCTAACGCAGAATGCATTCAAATAAAACTTATCAAGTAGAGTTGATTTTTACCTATTTAATAAGTTTATCACAACAATTAGGCTAAAAGCATTTCAGCTATGATTTTCCCAAGTACCGGCCTAAATCCACTGAATTCATGCTTCCGGTTCAATGTCCAGTTGAACAGGTTCCTCGGACCCAATTCATCTCTCCCTTGTTTCGGGGCCGTTCCACTGTATTGTGGATGGTTGGAATCAAAAAGTTTGTGCGTTGGTCATAATACACTGTATGGCTACGAATTGCATAAATTATAACACAACCGTGGCTAAAATTGCATGTATTAAGTGACTATTTTGCAAACTGCAAGGCGGCGAGTTAAAGTGATCCTGTATATGAATATAAGACTACAATACAATACTGTTGTATGTAATTTCGCTCCCACTTACACAAATGCCTACGACCATACCATGTTGAATGCACCGGTTCTCGTCCGATCACCGAAGTTTAGCAACATTGGGCCTGGTTAGTACTTGGATGGGTGATCGCTTGGGAACACCCGGTGTTGCAGGCTTTTTCGTTTGAGTATTCAAACCTCATAGAATACTTTTATTCGATATTTACACATTTTAGAGCCTCAAAAAGCCTCGGTGATCGAAAAAGTTAAGCCTCATCGAGCGCGGATACTTTTTTTGGAAATCGGTAAAAACTTGTCCAAAATGGTTCGCTGTGCCAGATTTTTTGTTTTATCCCCAACTGTGGCTCAAGTGGAGCATGCCCACAAAAAATGAGCCAAATCGGACAAAAATTGATGATTTGGTGACCAAAACAAAGTTCGGTGATCGAAAAAGTTAAGCCTCATCGAGCGCGGATACTTTTTGTAAAAGACAATTACAGCAATAACCATTGCTCCAAACACACCCCATATACTTTTAAAGGCCATTCTAAAAGTTCCCTTGCTTGCGTTTACTGTATATTTGATATTTGGAACTGTCTCGGAAACATCAATACAAATTGTAAAATTTCCCTTTATTAAACTAACGTTTAAGTTAGTGCAAATCGCTGAGTTCCCTTCTTTAGGCTACACTCCGCTATCGCAGAATGCATTCAAATAAAACTTATCAAGTAGAGTTGATTTTTACCTATTTAATAAGTTTATCACAACAATTAGGCTAAAAGCATTTCAGCTATGATTTTCCCAAGTACCGGCCTAAATCCACTGAATTCATGCTTCCGGTTCAATGTCCAGTTGAACAGGTTCCTCGGACCCAATTCATCTCTCCCTTGTTTCGGGGCCGTTCCACTGTATTGTGGATGGTTGGAATCAAAAAGTTTGTGCGTTGGTCATAATACACTGTATGGCTACGAATTGCATAAATTATAACACAACCGTGGCTAAAATTGCATGTATTAAGTGACTATTTTGCAAACTGCAAGGCGGCGAGTTAAAGTGATCCTGTATATGAATATAAGACTACAATACAATACTGTTGTATGTAATTTCGCTCCCACTTACACAAATGCCTACGACCATACCATGTTGAATGCACCGGTTCTCGTCCGATCACCGAAGTTTAGCAACATTGGGCCTGGTTAGTACTTGGATGGGTGATCGCTTGGGAACACCCGGTGTTGCAGGCTTTTTCGTTTGAGTATTCAAACCTCATAGAATACTTTTATTCGATATTTACACATTTTAGAGCCTCAAAAAGTCTCGGTGATCGAAAAAGTTAAGCCTCATCGAGCGCGGATACTTTTTTGGAAATTGGTAAAAACTTGTCCAAAATTGTTCGTTCTGCCCCATTTTTTTATCCCCAACTATGGCTCAAGTGGAGAATGCCCACAAAAAATGAGCCAAATCGGACAAAAATTGATGATTTGGTGACCAAAACAAAGTTCGGTGATCGAAAAAGTTAAGCCTCATCGAGCGCGGATACTTTTTGTAAAAGACAATTACAGCAATAACCATTGCTCCAAACACACCCCATATACTTTTAAAGGCCATTCTAAAAGTTCCCTTGCTTGCGTTTACTGTATATTTGATATTTGGAACTGTCTCGGAAACATCAATACAAATTGTAAAATTTCCCTTTATTAAACTAACGTTTAAGTTAGTGCAAATCGCTGAGTTCCCTTCTTTAGGCTACACTCCGCTATCGCAGAATGCATTCAAATAAAACTTATCAAGTAGAGTTGATTTTTACCTATTTAATAAGTTTATCACAACAATTAGGCTAAAAGCATTTCAGCTATGATTTTCCCAAGTACCGGCCTAAACCCACTGAAGTCATGCTTCCGGTTCAATGTCCGGTTGAACAGGTTCCTCGGACCGAATTCATCTCTCCCTTGTTTTGGGGCCGTTCCACTGTATTGTGGATGGTTGGAAGCAAAAAGTTTGTGCGTTGGTCATAATACACTGTATGGCTACGAATTGCATAAATTATAAACAACAGTGGCTAAAATTGCATGTATTAAGTGACTATTTTGCAAACCGCAAGGCGGCGAGTTAAAGTGATCCTGTATATGACTATAAAACTACAATACAAAACTGTTGTAAATAAATTCGCTCCCACTTACGCAAATGCCTACGACCATACCATGTTGAATGCACCGGTTCTCGTCCGATCACCGAATTTAAGCAACATTGGGCCTGGTTAGTACTTGGATGGGTGACCGCTTGGGAACACCAGGTGTTGTAGGCTTTTTTTGAGTATTCAAACCTCATAGAATACTTCTATTCGATATTTACACATTTTAGAGCCTCAAAAAGCCTCGGTGATCGAAAAAGTTAAGCCTCATCGAGCGCGGATACTTTTTTTGGAAATCGGTAAAAACTTGTCCAAAATGGTTCGCTCTGCCCAATTTTTTATTTTATCTCCAATTATGGCTCAAGTGGAGCATGCCCACAAAAAATGAACCAAATCGGACTAATATTGATGATTTGGTGACCAAAACAAAGTTCGGTGATCGAAAAAGTTAAGCCTCATCGAACGCGGATACTTTTTTGGAAATCGGTAGAAACTTGTCCAAAATGGTTCGCTCTGCCTAATTTTTTTGTTTTATCCCCAATTATGGCTCAAGTGGAGCAAGCCCACAAAAATGAACCAAATCGGACTAAAATTGATGATTTGGTGTCCAAAACAAAGTTCGGTGATCGAAAAAGTTAAGCCTCATCGAGCGCGGATACTTTTTGTAAATGACAATTTCAGCAATAACCATTGCTCCAAACACACCCCATATACTTGTAAAGGCCATTCTAAAAGTTCCCTTGCTTGCGTTCACTGTATATTTGATATTTGGAACTGTATCGGAAACATCAATACAAATTGTAAAATTTCTCTTTATTAAACTAACTTTTAAGTTAGTGCAAATCGCTGAGTTCCCTTCTTTAGGCTGCACTCCGCTAACGCAGAGTGCAATCATTTAAATCTTATCAAATAGAGTTGATACTTACCTATTTAATAAGTTTATCACAACAATTAGGCTAAAAGCAATTGAGCTATGATTTTCCCAAGTACCGGCCTAAACCCACTGAAGTCATGCTTCCGGTTCAATGTCCGGTTGAACAGGTTCCTCGGACCCAATTCATCTCTCCCTTGTTTTGGGGCCGCTCCCTTGTATTGTGGATGGTTGGAAGCAAAAAGTTCGTGCGTTGGTCATAATACACTGTATGGCTACGAATTGCATAAATTATAACACAACCGTGGCTAAAATTGCATGTATTAAGTGACTATTTTGCAAACCGCAAGGCGGCGAGTTAAAGTGATCCTGTATATGACTATAAGACTACAATACAATACTGTTGTAAATAAATTCGATCCCACTTACGCAAATGCCTACGACCATACCATGTTGAATGCACCGGTTCTCGTCCGATCACCGAATTTCAGCAACATCGGGCCTGGTTAGTACTTGGATGGGTGACCGCTTGGGAACACCAGGTGTTGTAGGCTTTTTCTTTTGAGTATTCAAACCTCATAGAATACTTTTATTCGATATTTACACATTTTAGAGCCTCAAAAAGCCTCGGTGATCGAAAAAGTTAAGCCTCATCGAGCGCGGATACTTTTTTTGGAAATCGGTAAAAACTTGTCCAAAATGGTTCGCTCTGCCCAATTTTTTATTTTATCTCCAATTATGGCTCAAGTGGAGCATGCCCACAAAAAATGAACCAAATCGGACTAATATTGATGATTTGGTGACCAAAACAAAGTTCGGTGATCGAAAAACTTAAGCCTCATCGAGCGCGGATACTTTTTGTAAATGACAATTTCAGCAATAACCATTGCTCCAAACACACCCCATATTTTTGCAAAGGCCATTCTAAAAGTTCCCTGGCTTGCGTTTACTGTATATTTGATGTTTGGAACTGTCTCGGAAACATCAATACAAATTGTAAAATTTCCCTTTATTAAACTAACTTTTAAGTTAGTGCAAATCGCTGAGTTCCCTTCTTTAGGCTGCACTCCACTAACGCAGAGTGCAGTCAAATAAAACTTATCAAATAGAGTTGATACTTACCTATTTAATAAGTTTATCACAACACTTAGGCTAAAAGCAATTCAGCTATGATTTTCCCAAGTACCGGCCTAAACCCACTGAAGTCATGCTTCCGGTTCAATGTCCGGTTGAACAGGTTCCTCGGACCCAATTCATATCTCCCTTGTTTTGGGGCCGTTCCACTGTATTGTGGATGGTTGGAAGCAAAAAGTTTGTGCGTTGGTCATAATAAACTGTATGGCTACGAATTGCATAAATTATAACACAACCTAGGCTAAAATTGCATGTGTTAAGAGACTATTTTGCAAACCGCAAGGCGGCGAGTTAAAGTGATCCTGTATATGACTATAAGACTACAATACAATACTGTTGTAAATAATTTCGCTCCCAGTTACGCAAATGACTACGACTATACCATGTTGAATGTACCGCTTCTCGTCCGATCACCGAAGTTAAGCAACATTGGGCCTGGTTAGTACTTGGATGGGTGACCGCTTGGGAACACCAGGTGTTGTAGGCTTTTTCTTTTGAGTATTCAAATCTCATAGAAAACTTTTATTCGATAATTACACATTTTAGAGCCTCAAAAAGCCTCGGTGATCGAAAAAGTTAAGCCTCATCGAGCGCGGATACTTTTTTGGAAATCGGTAAAAACTTGTCCAAAATGGTTCGCTCTGCCCATTTTTTTTATTTTATCCCCAATTATAGCTCAAGTGGAGCATGCCCACAAAAAATGAACCAAATCTAAAATTGATGATTTGGTGACCAAAACAAAGTTCGGTGATCGAAAAAGTTAAGCCTCATCGAGCGCGGATACTTTTTGTAAATGACAATTTCAGCAATAACCATTGCTTTAAACACACCCCATATACTTGTAAAAGCCATTTTAAAAGTTCCCCTGCTTGCGTTTACTGTATATTTGATATTTGGAACTGTCTCGGAAACATCAATACAAATTGTAAAATTTCCCTTTATTAAACTAACTTTTAAGTTAGTGCAAACCGCTGAGTTCCCTTCTTTAGGCTGCACTCCGCTAACGCAGAGTGCATTCAAATAAAATTTATCAATTAGAGTTGATACTTACCTATTTAATAAGTTTATCAAAACAATTAGGCTTTTAAATAATAAATTCAGATGCTATTTTTACAGTTGGTTAATACAAAGTTACAAAGAAGGTAAGTATTGACGAAACATTACATTTGGTATTTACAAAGAAGTTAAAAGGAAATTCACTAGGTTTCATCGTTGAAGTTTTACAAATAGTTACAAAAATAGGCTACGACACACCAATTAGGCTTTACACAGAAATTAGGCCATTAATTAAAAACTTCCGAATTAGGTATTTACAAATGCTAATAAGAGAATTGCAAGTCGCTTGAAAGAGACAACATTAGAGATTGAGTAAAAAGTTTAAATAGTTTTTAGTTTGCTCAGGAGCTTCTTGCCATGATCCGTTTAAACACTTGCAGTAAATCGTAGAGTTTCGACTCTCATGTGGACAAATATCTGACGCCAGTTCGTCAATTGTAATATATTTCTTGCTGCAGTTAATTTGTCGCATTCAAAAACTAAGTGTTCAGATGTTTCGAATTTGTTTTCACAGAAACTGCAAAGTGGCAAGTCAGAGAAGTTTTTCAGCCATCTGACTTGTTTGTCAACGAGACAGTTGAATGCTAGTCGATACAACAAATTTTGCTGTTGAGGTAGGAGCATGTTTACTTTCCAAATATCTGCACAAAAGCGGGTTAATTCTTCCGTTGAACAATAGTATTTAATGACAGCTTTGCGTAAACGATTTTCAATAAAACTGAAGGGGAAAATTTCATTGATTATGTACCAGTATATTTCTTTTGTTTTCATGTGATTATGCAACCTGATCGAGGATTCTCTGTTGTTTTTGATTAGAAGTAGAACTTTAAGTTTGAGCTTTAAAGAGGTTATTAAAATGGATAGTTCTTTCGAAAAGGTGATCGAGCTCTCCTCAGATGAATTTAATTCGTCAAAAAGTTTTGCAGAAACAATTTTTGAGATAATGTGTGGAAGGGAGATCCCGCCTCTAGCTGATGACTGGTATAGGACTTCGCTTCTATTTTCCATTTTCTGACCAGCTTTCAAAAGGTTGTTAACGAGGTTCTGCATTATTCCCAAGCTTTTCATGGTCGTGTCTGTGTGTCGAGCATAGTAAAGGAATTTTGGAAGAATGAATGTTTCAATAATATTTTTCTTGGCTTTCAGTGTTTTCGCTCGTGAAATAAAACGACAGTAGATGGCTATTTGTGTTTTCAGGAGACCAAGAAGATTCGGTTGAGATTTGTCAGCGTGGAAAACTATACCAAGGATTTTTGTTGATTGCACAGTTTTATAAAAGGGAATGTTGGTAGTAGATAGGATTTCGCTCTTTTTCTCATTAATTTCTAGCTGAGTTTGATCACAAAATTCTTTTACAGTATCAAAGAGCGCTTCAATCGATGATTTATGAACTAGACATGTAATGTCATCAGCATAAGCAACAGTTTTTGCGTTTACGAAACCTTTGATGTGAGTTGAGTTGTCAACAGAACAAAGTAACGGCTCAATAGCAAGAATAAAAAGCATAGCTGATAGAGGACAACCTTGTCTTACTCCACGTTCGAGAACAATTGTCTGGGAGAGGTAGCCATTGATTTCAATAATTGCTTTGCTTTGCTTATATATTGCTTTTATTGCAGATTTCGTAAAATTATCTACACCAATTCTATCGAGAAGAGCGAATATATAATCCCTATCTACTTTGTCAAAAGCTTTTGAAAAGTCTAGATTTACGATACATTTACTGTTATTCAATTGTTTGTGGGCTTTGCGTACCTTAATCAGTGCGATATTAATTTGTCATTTGTTTAGGTAGGCATGTTGATGTTGACCAATTACGTCTTCGAGGTTTTTGATTAGCCTGTTAGCTAAAATATGCGACAGAATTTTTAAGTCAGTGTTCAGCAGGCTTATGGGTCTGAACTCGTCTACTGTTTTGGGGTTTTCGGTTTTTGGAAGGAGTTTCAATATTGCAATTTGTTGGTTGTCTGGAAGTCTATTGGTGTTCACTACATTGTTGAAAACTTTTTTCAATATGGGAGCCATTTCTCGTTTAAATACTTTATAAAAGTTCGAAGTAATGCCGTCTGATCCTGGTGAACTATATGCGTTTAGTTTGTCGATTGCTTTCTTCACTTCGTCTAAGGTGATTTCGTTTTCTGTTGTCATATCAGTTTCTTGCTCCTGCAGTTGATCAAGCAAGCTTTCAAAGGACGATTTCTTTTATACAGTTTGGAGAAATGATTTTCAAATATTTTAATGATCTCTTCTTGATTACTTGTTACACTGTCACCAACTTTCAATGATGTAATACTATTTGTGTTATTTTTAGTTCTCGACCATGATTTGAGATCTCTGGCATTACCAATTTCACAGGATTGCATCAATTTTTTAAAGTGTTTAAAGCTCAGTCGTTGTTTGTTGTTCTCGTGCTCATTGATTTGGGATAGTGTTGCATTGTATCGATTTAAAATGGTTTGGTCTGATTTACCTTGCTGAATTTTTTCTCTTAGTTCCTTTTCTTCACGTAAGCTGCCTTTCATCTTTGAGCTTATCACTTGAGATTTGTTTATCGCTAAAGCTTGGCACACATCTCGTATATGGCACGTCAACTCTTCATATGTGTCCTCAATCGGACAAAGATTACCAAAATGTTTCAGTTCTTCTCTGATATAGTTTTTATTTTCTACTAAAACAGTGTCATTCATTTTCCAAAAGCTCTGACCACGTTCTTTTTCTTCAACTTTGTTGCTTAGCTCCAAAACATGTGATCCGAGAGGTTATTTCTATGTATTTTCATGAGACTGTAATTGAGATCATTAGTAAAAAAGTAATCTACGCGCGAGAAAGATGATGTTCTCTTATCATGATGTGTGAAGTCTTGGACGTCTAGTTCGACTGCTATATCAAGAAGGAGCGCTTTCTCGATGACCGGCTTTAGTTTAGCGAATCGCTTTATTCTGTCATCTTCACTTCTCAGAGCATTTGAGGTGTTTCTTGGATCATGGCTAAATGCATTGAAATCTCCTGTTAAAACTACGAATCGTCCAGGTTCAATTTTAGTGAGACTTGAGCTTAAATGTTTGAGCTTTGATGTGTAATTTTTTGGATTTAAATAAGTATTGATTAAGACAAGGTTTAAATTTGGAAACGTTATTGCTGAAAGATCTCTTGATTGCAATCTTTGTTCGTTGGTATTGATTTCTTAGCTCCAAACTGTTATTAAACCACCACTACAGTTTATTGCCGGCACTAAATGGTAGCTCAATTTGTATTGTTCAAGAATTGCTTCATGTGAGCGAGGTAGAGTGAGAATTTTCGTTTCTTGAACACATAGGAAAAAGAAGGTTCCTCGAGCTAGTTGGTAACACTTTTCAATAATTGAGAAGAATTTTTTCGGGCTCTTAATGCCGCAGGAATTCAAGCTGAAAATTTTATGCTCAATCATTTGCTATTGTTATTCAACTCATTTTTCTTTTTACGCCATTCAGTGTTCAGAATGTGTCTTGGTATTTCAGTGTTCTGTTGCTTTCGTTGATGGTTTTGAGTTTGTTTGTTGACTGTCCTGTATTGTTTCAAAACAACTCCTTTGAGAGGCTCAACGTTTGATGAATTTAGTCTTTTTGGAGAGTTTGATTTCATAATGTTGTTGCTTTGTTTTTCAGTTGAAATTTGCTTTGACAAAGATTCAATTTGTTCTGTGGTTTTTGTGCTTTCTGTTGCTTTGGTACACATTTCAGGGCTTTCTGTTGATCCGCTACAAATTTCTTCTACAATCGTTTCTTGAATTTCTTCTTCGTCTATAGTTAGATTGCCAAAAGAGTCTTGATCGAGCATTTCTTGTTCCTGGGCGTTGTCAGGATTTGTTTCTTGTGTTTTCAGATGGGTGTTTTTCTGTTCTGTGCTTACATTTTGGCGGTTTTGCCTTTCATTTTTATGCATTTCCTTTTGCCATAGAAAGCACCAGTCTTTATGGTGTCCAATATATTGGCGGCTTTTTTCTTCGCAAAAACTACAGCTATGGAGCGCGGGAACATGGAATTTGATTTCTAGGCCATTCCAGTCTTTAAAATTGGCAACTTTGCTCTCATAGGACCATTTTCTTAGCTTTTCCTCTTCATTAGCATTGTGGACAGTAACACTTAAAGTAGCATATCCGTCGAAAATCAAGTCCCCATCAATATTTATTTTCATGCGATTGATTGTCGGGTTGTGCTCTATTCCCTCTGGGAGTTCGATCAATTTAAGAGTTTCGGTATCCGAACAAACGTAAGGAAGATTTACAAATTTAATATTGTATCTTCTGGGGTAGAAATTTCTCTCCTTGTTGAGGATATGCTTGCCCATTGGAAATACAGTTTTGCCCAGCAAATTGAGGCTTCGCGATCTTATCGAGTGATATTGCGTTCTAACAGTTGGAGGGGAAGTAACGGTCAGTGTGTGCAGCGTTTTCTCTCTTATCTGCGCGAATGTTCTGCTAATGGTTATTTGAGATCGTACTTCTTGTGGGAACTCTTTCAGAATCGATTTAGCACACTGAATGTAAGCATCGTTCAAAGATCCTGTGTTTGCAAGCATCGATTTAGTAAAAGGCGGGATAATTTTCATGACTTGAAAGTCATTAGAAGCTGTTACTTTTGAAAGGCCGTTTTGGATCGCAGTGGAAAACATGTTTCGATTTTCGCTCGCGGTTGGGGCTATTATTGAAGGGAAAGTGTTCTCCCCCATTGGGGAAAACAGCTTAAAAACTCGTAAACGATTGAAAGGGAGCTCTCTAACTTAAACAACTTAAAAAGCTAGAGCTGATGAGGCGTGTATTTAAAAGAACATTTAAAGAGCGAAGGCTAAGAGCAAAAAGGTAAGAGAAAAAGGCAAGAGAAAAGTCAGGATTTTAAAACTTAAGCAGCTTTAGTGAAAAATCTCTTTTTAAAAAAGACTCACTCCCAAAGGACGTTCCTACACAAAGTGGAGTACTTGCTTGTGGCTTTCCTATCACACTTTGAGGTACTGATCCGAAAGTGACATTAATAGCGTTTTAATCATCATTCACAACAATTAGGCTAAAAGCAATTCAGCTATGATTTTCCCAAGTACCGGCCTAAACCCACTGAAGTCATGCTTCCGGTTCAATGTCCGGTTGAACAGGTTCCTCGGACCCAATTCATCTCTCCCTTGTTTTGGGGTCGTTCCACTGTATTGTGGATGGTTGGAAGCAAAAAGTTTGTGCGTTGGTCATAATACACTGTATGGCTACGAATTGCATAAATTATAACACAACCGTGGCTAAAATTGCATGTATTAAGTGACTATTTTGCAAACCGCAAGGCGGCGAGTTAAAGTGATCCTGTATATGACTATAAGACTACAATACAGTACTGTTGTAAATAAATTTGCTCCCACTTACGCAAATGCCTACGACCATACCATGTTGAATGCACCGGTTCTCGTCCGATCACCGAATTTAGGCAACATTGGGCCTGTTTAGTACTTGGATGGGTGACCGCTTGGGAACACCAGGTGTTGTAGGCTTTTTCTTTTGAGTATTCAAACCTCATAGAAAACTTTTATTCGATAATTACACATTTTAGAGCCTCAAAAAGCCTCGGTGATCGAAAAAGTTAAGCCTCATAGAGCGCGGATACTTTTTTGGAAATCGGTAAAAACTTGTCCAAAATGGTTCGCTTTTTGGGGTCGTTCCACTGTATTGTGGATGGTAGGAAGCAAAAAGTTTGTGCGTTGGTCATAATACACTGTATGGCTACGAATTGCATAAATTATAACACAACCGTGGCTAAAATTGCATGTATTAAGTGACTATTTTGCAAACCGCAAGGCGGCGAGTTAAAGTGATCCTGTATATGAATATAAGACTACAATACCATACTGTTGTATATAAATTCGCTACCACTTACGCAAATGCCTACGAACATACCATGTTGAATGCACCGGTTCTCGTCCGATCACCGAAGTTAAGCAACATTGGACCTGGTTAGTACTTGGAAGGGTGACCGCTTGGGAACACCAGGTGTTGTAGGTTTTTTCTTTTGAGTATTCAAACCTCATAGAATACTTTTATTCGATATTTACACATTTTAGAGCCTCAAAAAGTCTCGGTGATCGAAAAAGTTAAGCCTCATCGAGCGCGGATACTTTTTTGGAAATTGGTAAAAACTTGTCCAAAATGGTTCGTTCTGCCCAACTGTTTTGTTTTATCCCCAATTATGGCTCAAGTGGAGCATGCCCACAAAAAATGAACCAAATAGGACTAAAATTGATGATTTGGTGACCAAAACAAGATCCGGTGATCGAAAAAGTTAAGCCTGATCGAGCGCGGATACCTTTTTGAAAATCGGTAAAACCGTGTCCAAAATGGTTCGTTCTACCCAATTTTTTTGTTTTATCCCCAATTATGGCTCAAGTGGAGCATGCCCACAAAAAATTAACCAAATCGGACTAAAATTGATGATTTGGTGACCAAAACAAAGTTCGGCGATCGAAAAAGTTAAGCCTCATCGAGCGCGGATACTTTTTGTAAATGACAATTTCAGCAATAACCATTGCTCCAAACACACCCCATATACTTGTAAAGGCCATTCTAAAAGTTGCCTTGCTTGCGTTTACTGTATATTTGATACTTGGAACTGTCTCGGAAACATCAATACAAATTGTAAAATTTCCCTTTCTTGAACTAACTTTTAGTGCAAATCGCCGAGTTCCCTTCTTTAGGCTGCACTCCGCTAACGCAGAGTGCATTAAAACAAACTTATGAAATAGAGTTGATACTTACTTATTTAATAAGTTTATCACAACAATTAGGCTAAAAGCAATTCAGCTATGATTTTCCCAAGTACCGGCCTAAACCCACTGAAGTCATGCTTCCGGTTCAATGTCCGGTTGAACAGGTTCCTCGGACCCAATTCATCTCTCCCTTGCTTTGGGGCCGTTCCACTGTATTGTGGATGGTTGGAAACAAAAAGTTTGTGCGTTGGTCATAATACACTGTATGGCTACGAATTGCATAAATTATAACACAACCGTGGCTAAAATTGCATGTATTAAGTGACTATTTTGCAAACCACAAGGCGGCGAGTTAAAGTGATCCTGTATATGAATATAAGACCACAATACAATACTGTTGTATATAAATTCGCTCCCACTTACGCAAATGCCTACGACCATAGCATGTTGAATGCACCGGTTCTCGTCCGATCACCGAAGTTAAGCAACATTGGGCCTGGTTAGTACTTGGATGGGTGACCGCTTGGGAACACCAGGTGTTGTAGGCTTTTTCTTTTGAGTATTAAAACCTCATAGAGTACTTTTATTCGATATTTACACATTTTAGAGCCTCAAAAAGCCTCGGTGATCGAAAAAGTTAAGCCTCATCGAGCGCGGATACTTTTTTGGAAAACGGTAAAAACTTGTCCAAAATGGTTCGCTCTGCCCAATTTTTTTTAATCCCTAATTTTGGCTCAAGTGGAGCATGTCCTCAAAAAATGAGCCAAATCGGTCAAAAATTGACGATTTGGTGACGAAAACAAAGTTCGGTGATCGAAAAAGTTAAGCCTCATCGAGCGCGGATACTTTTTTGAGAATTGGTGAAAACGTGTCCAAAATGGTTCGTTCTGCCCAATTTTTTTGTTTTATCCCCAACGATGGCTCAAGTGGAGCATGCCCACAAAAAATGAGCCAAATCGGACTAAAATTGATGATTTGGTGACCAAAACAATGTTCGGTGATCGAAAAAGTTAAGCCTCATCGAGCGCGGATACTTTTTGTAAATGACAATTTCAGCAATAACCATTGCTCCAAACACACCCCATATACTTGTAAAGGCCATTCTGATAGCTCCCCTGCTTGTGTCAACTGTATATTTGATATTTGGAACTGTCTCGGAAACATCAATACAAATTGTAAAATTTCCCTTTATCATACTAACTTTTAAGTTAGTGCAAACCGCTGAGTTCCATTTTTTAGGCTGCACTCCGCTAACGCAGAGTGCATTCAAATAAAACTTATCAAATAGAGTTGATACTTATCCATATAATAAGTTTATCACAACAATTAGGCTAAAAGCAATTCAGCTATGATTTTCCCAAGTACCGGCCTAAACCCACTGAAGTTATGCTTCCGGTTCAATGTCCGGTTGAACAGGTTCCTCGGATCCAATTCATCTCTCCCTTGGTTTGGGGCCGTTCCAGTGTATTGTCGATGGTTGGAAGCAAAAAGTTTGTGCGTTGGTCATAATACACTGTATGACTACGAATTGCATAAATTATAACACAACCGTGGCTAAAATAGCATGTATTAAGTGACTATTTTGCAAACCGCAAGGCGGCGAGTTAAAGTGATCCTGTATATGACTATAAGACTACAATACAATACTGTTGTAAATAAATTCGCTCCCACTTACGCAAATGCCTACGACCATACCATGTTGAATGTACCGGTTCTCGTCCGATCACCGAAGTTAAGCAACATTGGGCCTGGTTAGTACTTGGATGGGTGACCGCTTGGGAACACCAGGTGTTGTAGGCTTTTGTTTTGAGCATTCAAACCTCATAGAATACTTTTATTTGATATTTACACATTTTAGAGCCTCAAAAAGCCTCGGTAATCGAAAAAGTTAAGCCTCATCGAGCGGGGATACTTTTTTGGTAATCGGTAAAAACTTGTCCAAAATGGTTCGCTCTGCCCAATTTTTTTGTTTTATCCCCAACGATGGCTCAAGTGGAGCATGCCCACAAAAAATGAGCCAAATCGGACTAAAATTGATGATTTGGTGACCAAAACAATGTTCGGTGATCGAAAAAGTTAAGCCTCATCGAGCGCGGATACTTTTTGTAAGTGACAATTTCAGCAATAACCATTGCTCCAAACACACCCCATATACTTGTAAAGGCCATTCTAATAGCTCCCCTGCTTTCGTCAACTGTATATTTGATATTTGGAACTGTCTCGGAAACATCAATACAAATTGTAAGATTTCCCTTTATTAAACTAACTTTTAAGTTAGTGCAAACCGCTGAGTTCCATTCTTTAGGCTGCACTCCGCTAACGCAGAGTGCATTCAAATAAAACTTATCAAATAGAGTTGATACTTATCCATATAATAAGTTTATCACAACAATTAGGCTTTTAAATAATAAATTCAGATGCTATTATTTACAGTTGTTATTTACAATGATGTTGAAATAATTCAGCAGGTTTCATTGATGAATCGTTACAGTTGGTATTTACAAGGAAAATTTATCAGATTTCATTGTTAAAGCTTTACAAATTAAGTACAAAATTCAAATAGTTTTTTGTTTGTTCAGGGGTTCACAACAATTAGGCTAAAAGCAATTCAGCTATGATTTTCCCAAGTACCGGCCTAAACCCACTGAAGTTAAGCTTCCGGTTCAATGTCCGGTTGAACAGGTTCCTCGGATCCAATTCATCTCTCCCTTGTTTTGGGGCCGTTCCACTGTATTGTGAATGGTTGGAAGCAAAAAGTTTGTGCGTTGGTCATAATACACTGTATGGCTACGAATTGCATAAATTATAACACAACCGTGGCTAAAATAGCATGTATTAATGACTATTTTGCAAACCGCAAGGCGGCGAGTTAAAGTGATCCTGTATATGACTATAAGACTACAATACAATACTGTTGTAAATAAATTCGCTCCCACTTGCGCAAATGCCTACGACCATACCATGTTGAATGTACCGGTTCTCGTCCGATCACCGAAGTTAAGCAACATTGGGCCTGGTTAGTACTTGGATGGGTGACCGCTTGGGAACACCAGGTGTTGTAGGCTTTTGTTTTGAGCATTCAAACCTCATAGAATACTTTCATTTGATATTTACACATTTTAGAGCCTCAAAAAGCCTCGGTAATCGAAAAAGTTAAGCCTCATCGAGCGGGGATACTTTTTTGGAAATCGGTAAAAACTTGTCCAAAATGGTTCGCTCTGCCCAATTTTTTTGTTTTAGCCCCAACTATGGCTCAAGTGGATCATGCCCACAACAAAGGAGCCAAATTGGACTAAAATTGATGATTTGGTGACCAAAACAAAGTTCGGTGATCGAAAAAGTTAAGCCTCATCGCGCGCGGATACTTTTTGTAAATGACAATTTCAGCAATAACCATTGCTCCAAACACACCCCATATACTTGTAAAGGCCATTCTAATAGTTTCTCTGCTTGCGTTTACTGTATATTTGATATTTGGAACTGTCTCGGAAACATCAATACAAATTGTAAATTTTTACTTTATTAAACTATCTTTTAAGTTAGTGCAAAGCGCTGAGTTCCATTCTTTAGGCTGCACTCTGCTAACGCAGAGTGCACTCAAATAAAACTTATCAAGTAGAGTTGATACTTACCTATATAATAAGTTTATCACAAGAATTAGGCTAAAAGCAATTCAGCTATGATTTTCCCAAGTACCGGCCTAAACCCACTGAAGTCATGCTTCCGGTTCAATGTCCGGTTGAACAGGTTCCTCGGATCCAATTCATCTCTCCCTTGTTTTGGGGCCGTTCCACTGTATTGTGGATGGTTGGAAGCAAAAAGTTTGTGCGTTGGTCATAATACACTGTATGGCTACGAATTGCATAAATTATAACACAACCGTGGCTAAAATTGCATGTATTAAGTTACTATTTTGCAAACCGCAAGGCGGCGAGTTAAAGTGATCCTGTATATGAATATAAGACTACAATACAATACTGTTGTATATAAATTCGCTCCCACTTACGCAAATGCCTACGACCATACCAAGTTGAATGCACCGGTTCTCGTCCGATCACCGAAGTTAAGCAAAATTGGGCCTGGTTAGTACTTGGATGGGTGACCGCTTGGGAACACCAGGTGTTGTAGGCTTTTTCTTCTGAGTATTCAAACCTCATAGAGTACTTTTATTCGATATTTACACATTTTAGAGCCTCAAAAAGCCTCGGTGATCGAAAAAGTTGAGCCTCATCGAGCGCGGATACCTTTTTGGAAATCGGTGAAAACTTGTCTAAAATGGTTCGCTCTGCCCATTTTTTTTGTTTTATCCCCAACTGTAGCTCAAGTGTAGCATGCCCACAAAAAATGAGCCAAATTGGACATAAATTGATGATTTGGTGACCAAAACAAAGTTCGGTGATCGAAAAAGTTAAGCCTCATCGAGCGCGGATACTTTTTGTAAATGACAATTTCAGCAATAATCATTGCTCCAAACACACCCATATACTTGTAAAGGCCATTCTAATAGTTCCCCTGCTTGCGTTTACTGTATATTTGATATTTCGAACTGTCTCGGAAACATCAATACAAATTGTAAAATTTCCCTTTATTAAACTAACTTTTAAGTTAGTGCAAATCGCTGAGTTCCATTCTTTAGACTGCACTCCGCTAACGCAGAGTGCATTCAAATGAAACTTATCAAATAGAGTTGATACTTATCCATATACTAAGTATATCACAACAATTAGGCTAAAAGCAATTCAGCTATGATTTTCCCAAGTACCGGCCTAAACCCACTGAAGTCATACTTCCGGTTCAATGTCCGGTTGAACAGGTTCCTCGGATCCAATTCATCTCTCCCTTGTTTTGGGGCCGTTCCACTGTATTGTCGATGGTTGGAAGCAAAAAGTTTGTGCGTTGGTCATAATACACTGTATGGCTACGAATTGCATAAATTATAACACAACCGTGGCTAAAATTGCATGTGTTAAGTGACTATTTTGCAAACCGCAAGGCGGCGAGTTAAAGTGATCCTGTATATGACTATAAGACTACAATACAATACTGTTGTAAATAATTTCGCTCCCACTTACGCAAATGCCTACGACCATACCATGTTGAATGTACCGGTTCTCGTCCGATCAGCGAAGTTAAGCAACATTGGGCCTGGTTAGTACTTGGATGGGTGACCGCTTGGGAACACCTGGTGTTGTAGGCTTTTTCTTTTAAGTATTCAAACCTCATAGAGTACTTTTATTTGATATTTACACGTTTTAGAGCCTCAAAAAGCCTCGGTGATCGAAAAAGTTAAGCCTCATCGAGCGCGGATACTTTTTTTGAAATCGGTAATAATTTGTCCAAAATGGTTCGCTCTGCCGAATTTTTTTATTTTATCCCCAATTTTGGCTCAAGTGGAGCATGCCCACAAAAAATGAACCAAATCGGACTAAAATTGATGATTTGGTGACCAAAACAAAGTTCGGTAATCGAAAAAGTTAAATCTCATCGAGCGCGGATACTTTTTGTAAATGACAATTTCAGCAATAACCATTGCTCCAAACACACCCCATATACTTGTAAAGGCCATTCTAATAGTTCCCCTGCTTGCGTTTACTGTATATTTGATATTTCGAACTGACTCGGAAACATCAATACAAATTGTAAAATTTCCCTTTATTAAACTAACTTTTAAGTTAGTGCAAATCGCTGAGTTCCATTCTTTAGGCTGCACTCCGCTAACGCAGAGTGCATTCAAATGAAACTTATCAAATAGAGTTGATACTTATCCATATACTAAGTATATCACAACAATTAGGCTAAAAGCAATCCAGCTATGATTTTCCCAAGTACCGGCCTAAACCCACTGAAGTCATACTTCCGGTTCAATGTCCGGTTGAACAGGTTCCTCGGATCCAATTCATCTCTCCCTTGTTTTGGGGCCGTTCCACTGTATTGTCGATGGTTGGAAGCAAAAAGTTTGTGCGTTGGTCATAATACACTGTATGGCTACGAATTGCATAAATTATAACACAACCGTGGCTAAAATTGCATGTGTTAAGTGACTATTTTGCAAACCGCAAGGCGGCGAGTTAAAGTGATCCTGTATATGACTATAAGACTACAATGCAATACTGTTGTAAATAATTTCGCTCCCACTTACGCAAATGCCTACGACCATACCATGTTGAATGTACCGGTTCTCGTCCGATCACCGAAGTTAAGCAACATTGGGCCTGGTTAGTACTTGGATGGGTGACCGCTTGGGAACACCTGGTGTTGTAGGCTTTTTCTTTTAAGTATTCAAACCTCATAGAATACTTTTATTTGATATTTACACGTTTTAGAGCCTCAAAAAGCCTCGGTGATCGAAAAAGTTAAGCCTCATCGAGCGCGGATACTTTTTTTGGAATCGGTAATAATTTGTCCAAAATGGTTCGCTCTGCCGATTTTTTTTGTTTCATCCCCAATTATGGCTCATGTGGAGCTTGCCCACAAAAAATGAGCCAAATCGGACTAAAATTGATGATTTGGTGACCAAAACAAAGTTCGGTGATCGAAAAAGTTAAGCCTCATCGAGCGCGGATACTTTTTGTAAATGACAATTTCAGCAATAACCATTGCCCCAAACACACCCCATATACTTGTAAAGGCCATTCTAATAGTTTCGCTGCTTGCGTTTACTGTATATTTGATATTTGGAACTGTCTCGGAAACATCAATTCAAATTGTAAAATTTTACTTTAATAAACTAACTTTTAAGTTAGTGCAAATCGCTGAGTTCCATTCTTTAGGCTGCACTCTGCTAACGCAGACTGCATTCAAATAAAACTTATCAAATAGAGTTGATACTTACCTATATAATAAGTTTATCACAAGAATTAGGCTAAAAGCAATTCAGCTAATATTTTCCCAAGTACCGGCCTAAACCCACTGAAGTCATGCTTCCGGTTCAATGTCCGGTTGAACAGGTTCCTCGGACCCAATTCATCTCTCCCTTGTTTTGGGGCCGTTCCACTGTATTGTGGATGGTTGGAAGCAAAAAGTTTGTGCGTTGGTCATAATACACTGTATGGCTACGAATTGCATAAATTATAACACAACCGTGGCTAAGATTGCATGTATTAAGTTACTATTTTGCAAACCGCAAGGCGGCGAGTTAAAGTGATCCTGTATATGAATATAAGACTACAATACAATACTGTTGTATATAAATTCGCTCCCACTTACGCAAATGCCTACGACCATACCATGTTGAATGCACCGGTTCTCGTCCGATCACCGAAGTTAAGCAACATTGGGCCTGGTTAGTACTTGGATGGGTGACCGCTTGGGAACACCAGGTGTTGTAGGCTTTTTCTTTTGAGTATTCAAACCTCATAGAGTACTTTTTTTTTGATATTTACAGATTTTAGAGCCTCAAAAAGCCTCGGTGATCGAAAAAGTTAAGCCTCATCGAGCGCGGATACTTTTTTGGAAATCGGTAAAAACTTGTCTAAAATGGTTAGCTCTGCCCAATTTTTTTGTTTTATCCCCAATTATGGCTTCTGTGTAGCATGCCCACAAAAAATGAGCCAAATTGGACAAAAATTGATGATTTGGTGACCAAAACAAAGTTCGGTGATCGAAAAAGTTAAGCCTCATCGAGCGCGGATACTTTTTGTAAATGAATTTCAGCAAAAACCATTGCTCCAAACACACCCCATATACTTGTAGAGGCCGTTCTAATAGTTCCCTTGCTTGCGTTTACTGTATATTTGATATTTGGAACTGTCTCGGAAACATCAATACAAATTGTAAAATTTCCCTTTATTAAACTAACGTTTAAGTTAGTGCAAATCGCTGAGTTCCCTTCTTTAGGCTGCACTCCGCTAATGCAGAGTGCATTCAAATAAAACTTATCAAATAGAGTTGATACTTACCTATTTAATAAGTTTATCACAACAATTAGGCTAAAAGCAATTCAGCTATTATTTTGCCAAGTACCGGCCTAAACCCACTGAAGTCATGCTTCCGGTTCAATGTCCGGTTGAACAGGTTCCTCGGACCCAATTCATCTCTCCCTTGTTTTAAGGCCGTTCCACTGTATTGTGGATGGTTGGAAGCAAAAAGTTTGTGCGTTGTCCATAATACATGGTACGGCTACGAATTGCATAAATTATAACACAACCGTGGCTAAAATTGCATGTATTAAGTGACTATTTTGCAAACCGCAAGGCGGCGAGTTAAAGTGATCCGGTATATGAATATAAGACTACAATACAATACATTTGTATATAAATTCGCTCCCACTTACGCAAATGCCTACGACCATACCATGTTGAATGCACCGGTTCTCGTCCGATCACCGAAGTTAAGCAACATGGGGCCTGGTTAGTACTTGGATGGGTGACCGCTTGGGAACACCAGGTGTTGTAGGCTTTTTCTTTTGAGTATTCAAACCTCATAGAATACTTTTATTCGATATTTACACATTTTAGAGCCTCAAAAAGCCTCGGTGATCGAAAAAGTTAAGCCTCACCGAGCGGGGATACTTTTTTGGAAATCGATAGAAACTTGTCAAAAATAGTTCGCTTTGCCCAATTTTTTTGTTTTATCCCCAACTATGGCTCAAGTGGAGCATGCCCACCAAAAATGAGCCAAATCGGACAAAATTGACGATTTGGTGACCAAAACAAGGTTCGGTGATCGAAAAAGTTAAGCCTCATCGAGCGCGGATACTTTTTGTAAATGACAATTTCAGCAATAACCATTGCTCCAAACACACCCCATATACTTGTAAAGGCCATTTTAATAGTTCCCCTGCTTGCGTTTACTGTATATTTGATATTTGGAACTGTCTCGGAAACATCAATACAAATTGTAAAATTTCCCTTTATTAAACTAACTTTTAAGTTAGTGCAAATCGCTGAGTTCCCCTCCTTAGGCTGCACTCCGCTAACGCAGAGTGCATTGAAAAAAAACTTATCAAATGGAGTTGATACTTACCTTTTTAATAAGTTTATCACAACAATTAGGCTAAAAGCAATTCAGCTATGATTTTCCCAAGTACCGGCCTAAACCCACTGAAGTCATGCTTCCGGTTCAATGTCCGGTTGAACAGGTTCCTCGGACCCAATTCATCCCTCCCTTGTTTTGGGGTCGTTCCACTGTTTTGTGGATGGTTGGAAGCAAAAAGTTTGTGCGTTGGTCATAATACACTGTATGGCTACGAATTGCATAAATTATAACACAACCGTGGCTAAAATTGCATGTATTAAGTGACTATTTTGCAAACCGCAAGGCGGCGAGTTAAAGTGATCCTGTATATGAATAAAAGACTACAATACAATACTGTTGTACATAAATTCGCTCCCACTTACGCAAATGCCTACGATCATACCATGTTGAATGCACCGGTTCTCGTCCGATCACCGAAGTTAAGCAACATTCGGCCTGGTTAGTACTTAGATGGGTGACCGCTTGGGAACACCAGGTGTTGTAGGCTTTTTCTCTTGAGTATTCAAACCTCATAGAATACTTTTATTCGATATTTACACATTTTAGAGCCTCAAAACGCCTCGGTGATCGAAAAAGTTAAGCCTCATCGAGCGCGGATACTTTTTGTAAATGACAATTTCAGCAATAACCATTGCTTTAAACACACCCCATATACTTGTAAAAGCCATTTTAAAAGTTCCCCTGCTTGCGTTTACTGTATATTTGATATTTGGAACTGTCTCGGAAACATCAATACAAATTGTAAAATTTCCCTTTATTAAACTAACTTTTAAGTTAGTGCAAATCGCTGAGTACCCTTCCTTAGGCTGCACTCCGCTAACGCAGAGTGCATTCAAATGAAACTTATCAAATGGAGTTGATACTTACCTTTTTAATAAGTTTATCACAACAATTAGGCTAAAAGCAATTCAGCTATGATTTTCCCAAGTACCGGCCTAAACCCACTGAAGTCATGCTTCCGGTTCAATGTCCGGTTGAACAGGTTCCTCGGACCCAATTCATCCCTCCCTTGTTTTGGGGTCGTTCCACTGTTTTGTGGATGGTTGGAAGCAAAAAGTTTGTGCGTTGGTCATAATACACTGTATGGCTACGAATTGCATAAATTATAACACAACCGTGGCTAAAATTGCATGTATTAAGTGACTATTTTGCAAACCGCAAGGCGGCGAGTTAAAGTGATCCTGTATATGAATATAAGACTACAATACAATACTGTTGTACATAAATTCGCTCCCACTTACGCAAATGCCTACGATCATACCATGTTGAATGCACCGGTTCTCGTCCGATCACCGAAGTTAAGCAACATTGGGCCTGGTTAGTACTTAGATGGGTGACCGCTTGGGAACACCAGGTGTTGTAGGCTTTTTCTCTTGAGTATTCAAACCTCATAGAATACTTTTATTCGATATTTACACATTTTAGAGCCTCAAAAAGCCTCGGTGATCGAAAAAGTTAAGCCTCATCGAGCCCGGACTTTTTTTGGAAATCGGTAAAAACTTGTCGAAAATGGTTCGCTTTGCCAAATTTTTTTATTTTATCCCCAACTATGGCTCAGGTGGAGCATGCCCACAAAAAATGAGCCAAATTGGACTAAAATTGATGATTTGGTGACCAAAACAAAGTTCGGTGATCGAAAAAGTTAAGCATCATCGAGCGCGGATACTTTTTGTAAATGACAATTTCAGCAATAACCATTGCTCCAAACACACCTCATATACTTGTGAAGGCCATTTTAATAGTTCCCCTGCCTGCGTTTACTGTATATTTGATATTTGGAACTGTCTCGGAAACATCAATACAAATAGTAAAATTTCCCTTTATTAAACTAACGTTTAAGTTAGTGCAAATCGCTGAGTTCCCTTCTTTAGGCTGCACTCCGCTAACGCAGAATGCATTCAAATAAAACATATCAAATGGAGTTGATACTTACCTTTTTAATAAGTTTATCACAACAATTAGGCTAAAAGCAATTCAGCTATGATTTTCCCAAGTACCGGCCTGAACCCACTGAAGTCATGCTTCCGGTTCAATGTCCGGTTGAACAGGTTCCTCGGACCCAATTCATCCCTCCCTTGTTTTGGGGTCGTTCCACTGTTTTGTGGATGGTTGGAAGCAAAAAGTTTGTGCGTTGGTCATAATACACTGTATGGCTACGAATTGCATAAATTATAACACAACCGTGGCAAAAATTGCATGTATTAAGTGACTATTTTGCAAACCGCAAGGCGGCGAATTAAAGTGATCCTGTATATGAATATACGACTACAATACAATACTGTTGTACATATATTCGCTCCCACTTACGCAAATGCCTATGATCATACCATGTTGAATGCATCGGTTCTCGTCCGATCACCGAAGTTAAGCAACATTGGGCCTGGTTAGTACTTAGATGGGTGACCGCTTGGGAACACCAGGTGTTGTAGGCTTTTTCTCTTGAGTATTCAAACCTCATAGAATACTTTTATTCGATATTTACACATTTTAGAGCCTCAAAAAGCCTCGGTGATCGAAAAAGTTAAGCCTCGTCGAGCCCGGACTTTTTTTGGAAATCGGTAAAAACTTGTCCAAAATGGTTCGCTGTGCCAATTTTTTTTTATTTTATCCCCAACTATGGCTCAGGTGGAGCATGCCCACAAAAAATGAGCCAAATTGGACTAAAATTGATGATTTGGTGACCAAAACAAGTTCAGTGATCGAAAAAGTTAAGCCTCATCGAGCGCGGATACTTTTTGTAAATGACAATTTCAGCAATAACCATTGCTCCAAACACACCTCATATACTTGCGAAGGCCATTCTAATAGTTCCCCTGCCTGCGTTTACTGTATATTTGATATTTGGAACTGTCTCGGAAACATCAATACAAATAGTAAAAATTCCCTTTATTAAACTAACGTTTAAGTTAGTGCAAATCGCTGAGTTCCCTTCTTTAGGCTGCACTCCGCTAACGCAGAATGCATTCAAATAAAACTTATCAAATAGAGTTGATACTTACCTATTTAATAAGTTTATCACAACAATTAGGCTAAAAGCAATTCAGCTATGATTTTCCCAAGTACCGGCCTAAACCCACTGAAGTCATGCTTCCGGTTCAATGTCCGGTTGAACAGGTTCCTCGGACCCAATTCATCTCTCCCTTGTTTTGGGGCCGTTCCACTGTTTTGTGGATGGTTGGAAGCAAAAAGTTTGTGCGTTAGTCATAATACACTGTATGGCTACGAATTGCATAAATTATAACACAACCGTGGCTAAAATTGCATATATTAAGTGACTATTTTGCAAACCGCAAGGCGGCGAGTTAAAGTGATCCTGTATATGAACATGAGACTACAATACAATACTGTTGTATATAAATTCGCTCCCACTTACGCAAATGCCTACGACCATACCAAGTTGAATGCACCGGTTCTCGTCCGATCACCGAAGTTAAGCAACATTGGGCCTGGTTAGTACTTGGATGGGTGACCGCTTGGGAACACCAGGTGTTGTAGACTTTTTCTGTTGAGTATTCAAACGTCATAGAATACGTTTATTTGATATTTACACATTTTAGAGCCTCAAAAAGCCTCGGTGATGGAAAAAGTTAAGCCTCATCGAGCGGGGATACTTTTTTGGAAATCGGTAAAAACTTGTCCAAAATGGTTCGCTCTGCCCTATTTTTTTCAGTTTTATCCCCAACTATGGCTCAAGTGGAGCATGCCCACAAAAAATGAGCCAAATCGGACTAAAATTGATGATTTGGTGACCAAAACAAAGTTCGGTGATCGAAAAAGTTAAGCCTCATCGAGCGCGGATACTTTTTGTAAATGACAATTTCAGCAATAATCATTGCTCCAAACACACCCCATATACTTGTAAAGGCCATTGTAAAAGTTCCCATGCTTACGTTTACTGTATATTTGATATTTGGAACTGTCTCGGAAACATCAATACAAATTGTAAAATTTCCCTTTATTAAACTAACTTTTAAGTTAGTGCAAATCGCTGAGTTCCCTTCTTTAGGCTGCACTCCGCTAACGCAGAGTGCATTCAAATAAAATTTATAAATAGAGTTGATACTTACCTATTTAATAAGTTTATCACAACAATTAGGCTAAAAGCAATTCATCTATGATTTTCCCAAGTACCGGCCTAAACCCACTGAAGTCATGCTTCCGGTTCAATGTCCGGTTGAACAGGTTCCTCGGACCCAATTCATCTCTCCCTTGTTATGGGGCCGTTCCACTGTATTGTGGATGGTTGGAAGCAAAAAGTTTGTGCGTTGGTCATAATACACTGTATGTCTACGAATTGCATAAATTATAACACAACCGTGGCTAAAATTGCAAGTATTAAGTGACTATTTTGCAAACCGCAAGGCGGCGAGTTAAAGTGATCCTGTATATGAATATAAGACTACAATACAATACTGTTGTATATAAATTCGCTCCAACTTACGCAAATGCCTACGACCATACCATGTTGAATGCACCGGTTCTCGTCCGATCACCGAAGTTAAGCAACATTGGGCCTGGTTAGTACTTGGAAGGGTGACCGCTTGGGAACACCAGGTGTTGTAGGTTTTTTCTCTTGAGTATTCAAACCTCATAGAATACTTTTAATCGATATTTACACATTTTAGAGCCTCAAAAAGTCTCGGTGATCGAAAAAGTTAAGCCTCATCGAGCGCGGATACTTTTTTGGAAATCGGTAAAAACTTGTCCAAAATGGTTCGCTGTGCCAGATTTTTTGTTTTATCCCCAATTATGGCTCAAGTAGAGCATGCCCACAAATATTGAGCCAAATCGGACTAAAATTGATGATTTAGTGGCCAAAACAAAGTTCGGTGATCGAAAAAGTTAAGCCTCATGGAGCGCGGATACTTTTAAGAAAATCGGTAAAACGTGTCCAAAATGGTTCGCTCTGCCCGATTTTTTTTAATCCCCAACTATGGCTCAAGTGGAGCATGCACACAAAAAATGAGCCAAATCGGACTAAAATTGATGATTTGGTGGCCAAAACAAAGTTCGGTGATCGAAAAAATTAAGCCTCATCGAGCGCGGATACTTTTTGTAAATGACAATTTCAGCAATAACCATTGCTCCAAACACACCCCATTTTTTGTAAAGGCCATTCTAATAGTTCCCCTGCTTGCGTTTAGTGTATATTTGATATTTGGAACTGTCTCGGAAACATCAATACAAATTGTAGAATTTCCCTTTATTAAACTAATTTTACGTTAGTGCAAATCGCTAAGTTCCCTTCTTTAGGCTGCACTCCGCTAACGCAGGGTGCATTCAAACAAAATTTATCAAATAGAGTTGATACTTACCTATTTAATAAGTTTATCACAACAATTAGGCTAAAAGCAATTCAGCTATGATTTTCCCAAGTACCGGCCTAAACCCACTGAAGTCATGATTCCAGTTCAATTTCCGGTTGAACAGGTTCCTTGGACCCAATTCATCTCTCCCTTGTTATGGGGCCGTTCCACTGTATTGCGGATGGTTGGAAGCAAAAAGTTTGTGCGTCCGATCACCGAAGTTAAGCAACATTGGGCCTGGTTAGTACTTCGAAGGTGACCGCTTGGGAACACCAGGTGTTGTAGGTTTTTTCTTTTGAGTATTCAAACCTCATAGAATACTTTTATTCGATATTTACACATTTTAGAGCCTCAAAAAGTCTCGGTGATCGAAAAAGTTAAGCCTCATCGCGCGGATACTTTTTCGGAAATCGGAAAAAACTTGTCCAAAATGGTTCGCTGTGCCAGATTTTTTATTTTATCCCCAATTATGGCTGAAGTGGAGCATGCCCACAAAAAATGAGCCAAATCGGACAAAAATTGACGATTGGGTGACCAAAACAACGTTCGGTGATCGAAAAAGTTAAGCCTCATCGAGCGCGGATACTTTTTGAAAATTGGTGAAAACGTTTCCAAAATATTCGCTCTGCCCAATTTTTTTGTTTTATCCCCAACTAAAGCTCAAGTGGAGCATGCCCACAATTATTGAGCCAAATCAGACTAAAATTGATGATTTGGTGGCCAAAACAAAGTTCGGTGATCGAAAAAGTTAAGCCTCATCGAGCGCGGGTACTTTTTAGAAAATTTGTAAAAACGTGTCCAAAATGGTTCGCTCTGCCCAATTGTTTTGTTTTATCCCCAATTATGGCTCAAGTGGAGCATGCACACAAAAAATGAGCCAAATCGGACTAAAATTGATGATTTGGTGGCCAAAACAAAGTTCGGTGATCGAAAAAGTTATGCCTCATCGAGCGAGGATACTTTTTAGAAAATCGGTAAAAACGTGTCCAAAATGGTTCGCTGTGCCAGATTTTTTGTTTTATCCCCAATTATGGCTCAAGTGGAGCATGCCCACAAAAAATGAGCCAAATCGGACGAAAATTGACGATTTGGTGACCAAAACAAAGTTCGGTGATCGAAAAAATTAAGCCTCATCGAGCGCGGATACTTTTTAGAAAATTGGTAAAAACGTGTCCAAAATGGTTCGCTGTGCCAGATTTTTTATTTTATCCCCAATTATGGCTCAAGTGGAGCATGCCCACAAAAAATGAGCCAAATCGGACAAAAATTGACGATTTGGTGACCAAAACAAGGTTCGGTGATCGAAAAAGTTAAGCCTCATCGGGCGCGGATACTTTTTTGAAAATCGGTAAAAACGTTTCCAAAATGGTTCGCTCTGCCCAATTTTTTGTTTTATCCCCAACTAAAGCTCAAGTGGAGCATGCCCAAAAAAAATGAGCCAAATTGGACTAAAATTGATGATTTGGTGACCAAAACAAAGTTCGGTGATCGAAAAAGTTAAGCCTCATTGAGCGCGGATACTTTTTAGAAAATCGGTAAAAACGTGTCCTAAATGGTTCGCTCTGCCCAATTTTTTTGTTTTATCCCAAATTATGGCTCAAGTGGAGCATGCCCACAAAAAATGAGCCAAATCGGACAAAAATTGACGATTTGTTGACCAAAACAAAGTTCGGTGATCGAAAAAGTTAAGCCTCATCGAGCGCGGATACTTTTTTGAAAATCGGTAAAAACGTTTCCAAAATGGTTCGCTCTGCCCAATTTTTTTGTTTTATCCCCAACTAAGGCTCAGTTGGAGCATGCCCACAAAAAATGAGCCAAATCGGACTAAAATTGATGATTTGGTGGCCAAAACAAAGTTCGGTGATTGAAAAAGTTAAGCCTCATCGAGCGCGGATACTTTTTAGAAAATTGGTAAAAACGTGTCCAAAATGGTTCGCTGTGCCAGATTTTTTGTTTTATCCCCAATTAAAGCTCAAGTGGAGCATGCCCACAAAAAATGAGCCAAATTGGACTAAATTTGATGATTTGGTGGCCAAAACAAAGTTCGGTGATCGAAAAAGTTAGGCCTCATCGAGCGCGGATACTTTTTAGAAAATCGGTAAAAACGTTTCCAAAATGGTTCGCTCTGCCCAATTTTTTGTTTTATCCCCAACTGAAGCTCAAGTGGAGCATGCCCACAAAAAATGAGCCAAATTGGACTAAAATTGATGATTTGGTGGCCAAAACAAAGTTCGGTGATCGAAAAAGTTAAGCCTCATCGAGCGCGGATACTTTTTAGAAAATCGGTAAAAACGTGTCCAAAATGGTTCGCTCTGCCATATATTTTTGTTTTATCCCCAATTTTGGCTCAAGTGGAGCATGCACACAAAAAATGAGCTAAATCGGACTAAAATTGATGATTTGGTGACCAAAACAAAGTTCGGTGATCGAAAAAGTTAAGCCTCATCGAGCGCGGATACTTTTTAGAAAATCGGTAAAAACGTGTCCAAATTGGTTCGCTCTGCCCAATTTTTTTGTTTTATCCCCAATTATGGCTCAAGTGGAGCATGCCCACAAAAAATGAGCCAAATCGGACAAAAATTGACGATTTGTTGACCAAAACAAGGTTCGGTGATCGAAAAAGTTAAGCCTCATCGGGCTCGGATACTTTTTTGAAAATCGGTAAAAACGTTTCCAAAATGGTTCGCTCTGCCCAATTTTTTGTTTTATCCCCAACTGAAGCTCAAGTGGAGCATGCCCACAAAAAATGAGCCAAATTGGACTAAAATTGATGATTTGGTGGCCAAAACAAAGTTCGGTGATCGAAAAAGTTAAGCCTCATCGAGCGCGGATACTTTTTAGAAAATCGGTAAAAACGTGTCCAAAATGGTTCGCTCTGCCATATTTTTTTGTTTTATCCCCAATTATGGCTCAAGTGGAGCATGCACACAGAAAATGAGCTAAATCGGACTAAAATTGATGATTTGGTGACCAAAACAAAGTTCGGTGATCGAAAAAGTTAAGCCTCATCGAGCGCGGATACTTTTTAGAAAATCGGTAAAAACGTGTCCAAATTGGTTCGCTCTGCCCAATTTTTTTGTTTTATCCCCAATTATGGCTCAAGTGGAGCATGCCCACAAAAAATGAGCCAAATCGGACAAAAATTGACGATTTGTTGACCAAAACAAAGTTCGGTGATCGAAAAAAATAAGCCTCATCGAGCGCGGATACTTTTTTGAAAATTGGTAAAAACGTTTCCAAAATGGTTCGCTCTGCCCAATTTTTTTGTTTTATCCCCAACTAAGGCTCAGGTGGAGCATGCCCACAAAAAATGAGCCAAATCGGACTAAAATTGATGATTTGGTGGCCAAAACAAAGTTCGGTGATCGAAAAAGTTAAGCCTCATCGAGCGCGGATACTTTTTAGAAAATCGGTAAAAACGTGTCCAAAATGGTTCGCTGTGCCAGATTTTTTGTTTTATCCCCAACTAAAGCTCAAGTGGAGCATGCCCACAAAAAATGAGCCAAATTGGACTAAAATTGATGATTTGGTGGCCAAAACAAAGTTCGGTGATCGAAAAAATTAAGCCTCATCGAGCGCGGATACTTTTTAGAAAATCGGTAAAAACGTGTCCAAAATGGTTCGCTCTGCCATATTTTTTTGTTTTATCCCCAATTATGGCTCAAGTGGAGCATGCACACAAAAAATGAGCTAAATCGGACTAAAATTGATGATTTGGTGACCAAAACAAAGTTCGGTGATCGAAAAAGTTAAGCCTCATCGAGCGCGGATACTTTTTAGAAAATCGGTAAAAACGTGTCCAAATTGGTTCGCTCTGCCCAATTTTGTTGTTTTATCCCCAATTATGGCTCAAGTGGAGCATGCCCACAAAAAATGAGCCAAATCGGACAAAAATTGACGATTTGTTGACCAAAACAAAGTTCGGTGATCGAAAAAAATAAGCCTCATCGAGCGCGGATACTTTTTTGAAAATTGGTAAAAACGTTTCCAAAACGGTTCGCTCTGCCCAATTTTTTTGTTTTATCCCCAACTAAGGCTCAGGTGGAGCATGCCCACAAAAAATGAGCCAAATCGGACTAAAATTGATGATTTGGTGGCCAAAACAAAGTTCGGTGATCGAAAAAGTTAAGCCTCATCGAGCGCGGATACTTTTTAGAAAATCGGTAAAAACGTGTCCAAAATGGTTCGCTGTGCCAGATTTTTTGTTTTATCCCCCACTAAAGCTCAAGTGGAGCATGCCCACAAAAAATGAGCCAAATCGGACAAAAATTGACGATTTGGTGACCAAAACAAAGTTCGGTGATCGAAAAATTTAAGCCTCATCGGGCTCGGATACTTTTTTGAAAATCGGTAAAAACGTTTCCAAAATGGTTCGCTCTGCCCAATTTTTTGTTTTATCCCCAACTAAAGCTCAAGTGGAGCATGCCCACAAAAAATGAGCCAAATTGGACTAAAATTGATGATTTGGTGGCCAAAACAAAGTTCGGTGATCGAAAAAGTTAAGCCTCATCGAGCGCGGATACTTTTTAGGAAATCGGTAAAAACGTGTCCAAAATGGTTCGCTCTGCCCAATTTTTTTGTTTTATCCCCAATTATGGCTCAAGTGGAGCATGCACACAAAAAATGAGCCAAATTGGACTAAAATTGATGATTTGGTGGCCAAAACAAAGTTCGGTGATCGAAAAAGTTAAGCCTCATCGAGCGCGGATACTTTTTAGAAAATCGGTAAAAACGTGTTCAAAATGGTTCGCTCTGCCCAATTTTTTTGTTTTATCCCCAATTATGTCTTAAGTGGAGCATGCACACAAAAAATGAGCCAAATCGGACTAAAATTGATGATTTGGTGGCCAAAGCAAAGTTCGGTGATCAAAAAAGTTAAGCCTCATCGAGCGCGGATACTTTTTAGAAAATCGGTAAAAACGTGTCCAAAATGGTTCGCTCTGCCCAATTTTTTTGTTTTATCCCCAATTAAGGCTCAAGTGGAGCATGCCCACAAAAAATGAGCCAAATTGGACTAAAATTGATGATTTGGTGGCCAAAACAAAGTTCGGTGATCAAAAAAGTTAAGCCTAATCGAGCGCGGATACTTTTTAGAAAATTGGTAAAAACGTGTCCAAAATGGTTCGCTCTGCCCATTTTTTTTGTTTTATCCCCAATTATCGCTCAAGTGGAGCATGCACACAAAAAATGAGCTAAATCGGACTAAAATTGATGATTTGGTGACCAAAACAATGTTCGGTGATCGAAAAAGTTAAGCCTCTTCGAGCGCGGATACTTTTTAGAAAATCGGTAAAAACGTGTCCAAAATGGTTCGCTCTGCCCAATTTTTTTATTTTTTTGTTTTATCCCCAATTATGGCTCAAGTGAAGCATGCACACAAAAAATGAGCCAAATCTGACTAAAATTGATGATTTGGTGGCCAAAACAATGTTCGGTGATCGAAAAAGTTAAGCCTCATCGAGCGCGGATACTTTTTAGAAAATCGGTAAAAACGTGTCCAAAATGGTTCGCTCTGCCCAATTTTTTGTTTTATCCCCAACTATGGCTCAAGTGGAGCATGCCCATAAAAAATGAGCCAAATTGGACTAAAATTGATGATTTGGTAGCCAAAACAATGTTCGGTGATCGAAAAAGTTAAGCCTCATCGAGCGCGGATACTTTTTAGAAAATTGGTAAAAACGTGTCCAAAATGGTTCGCTCTGCCCAATTTTTTTGTTTTATCCCCAATTATGGCTCAAGTGGAGCATGCACACAAAAAATGAATTAAATCGGACTAAAATTGATGATTTGGTGACCAAAACAAAGTTCGGTGATCGAAATAGTTAAGCCTCATCGAGCGCGGATACTTTTTAGAAAATCGGTGAAAACGTGTCCAAAATGGTTCGCTCTGCACAATTTTTTTATTTTATCCCCAACTATGGCTCAAGTGGAGCATGCCCACAAAAAATGAGCCAAATTGGACTAAAATTGATGATTTGGTGGCCAAAACAAAGTTCGGTGATCGAAAAAGTTAAGCCTCATCGAGCGCGGATACTTTTTAGAAAATCGGTAAAATTGTGTCGAAAATGGTTCGCTCTGCCCAATTTTTTTGTTTTATCCCCAATTATGGCTCAAGTGGAGCATGCACACAAAAAATGAGCTAAATCGGACTAAAATTGATGATTTGGTGACCAAAACAAAGTTCGGTGATCGAAATAATTAAGCCTCATCAAAGCGCGGATACTTTTTAGAAAATCGGTAAAAACGTGTCCAAAATGGTTCGCTCTGCCAAATTTTTTTGTTTTATCCCCAATTATGGCTCAAGTGGAGCATGCACACAAAAAATGAGCCAAACTGGACTAAAATTGATGATTTGGTGGCCAAAACAAAGTTCGGTGATCGAAAAAGTTAAGCCTCATCGAGAGCGGATACTTTTTAGAAAATCGGTATAAATGTGTCCAAAATGGTTCGCTCTGCCCAATTTTTTTGTTTTATCCCCAATTATGGCTCAAGTGGAGCATGCACACAAAAAATGAGCTAAATCGGACTAAAATTGATGATTTGGTGGCCAAAACAAAGTTCGGTGATCGAAAAAGTTAAGCCTCATCGAGCGCGGATACTTTTTAGAAAATCGGTGAAAACAAGTCCAAAATGGTTCGCTCTGCCCAATTTTTTTGTCTTATCCCCAACTATGGCTCAAGTTGAGCATGCACACAAAAAATGAGCCAAATCGGACTAAAATTGATGATTTGGTGGCCAAAACAAAGTTCGGTGACAGAAAAAGTTAAGCCTCATCGAGAGCGGATACTTTTTAGAAAATCGGTAAAAACGTGTCCAAAATGGTTCGCTCTGCCCAATTTTTTGTTTTATCCCCAACTATGGCTCAAGTGGAGCATGCCCACAAAAAATGAGCCAAATTGGACTAAAATTGATGATTTGGTGGCCAAAACAAAGTTCGGTGATCGAAAAAGTTAAGCCTCATCGAGCGCGGATACTTTTTAGAAAATCGGTAAAATTGTGTCGAAAATGGTTCGCTCTGCCCAATTTTTTTGTTTTATCCCCAATTATGGCTCAAGTGGAGCATGCACACAAAAAATGAGCTAAATCGGACTAAAATTGATGATTTGGTGACCAAAACAAAGTTCGGTGATCGAAATAATTAAGCCTCATCAAAGCGCGGATACTTTTTAGAAAATCGGTAAAAACGTGTCCAAAATGGTTCGCTCTGCCAAATTTTTTTGTTTTATCCCCAATTATGGCTCAAGTGGAGCATGCACACAAAAAATGAGCCAAACTGGACTAAAATTGATGATTTGGTGGCCAAAACAAAGTTCGGTGATCGAAAAAGTTAAGCCTCATCGAGAGCGGATACTTTTTAGAAAATCGGTATAAATGTGTCCAAAATGGTTCGCTCTGCCCAATTTTTTTGTTTTATCCCCAATTATGGCTCAAGTGGAGCATGCACACAAAAAATGAGCTAAATCGGACTAAAATTGATGATTTGGTGGCCAAAACAAAGTTCGGTGATCGAAAAAGTTAAGCCTCATCGAGCGCGGATACTTTTTAGAAAATCGGTGAAAACAAGTCCAAAATGGTTCGCTCTGCCCAATTTTTTTGTCTTATCCCCAACTATGGCTCAAGTTGAGCATGCACACAAAAAATGAGCCAAATCGGACTAAAATTGATGATTTGGTGGCCAAAACAAAGTTCGGTGACAGAAAAAGTTAAGCCTCATCGAGAGCGGATACTTTTTAGAAAATCGGTAAAAATATGTCCAAAATGGTTCGCTATGCCCAATTTTTTTGTTTTATCCCCAACTATGGCTCAAGTGGAGCATGCCCACAAAAAATGAGCCAAATTGGACTAAAATTGATGATTTGGTGGCCAAAACAAAGTTCGGTGATCGAAAAAGTTAAGCCTCATCGAGCGCGGATACTTTTTAGAAAATCGGTAAAAACGTGTCCAAAATGGTTCGCTCTGCCCAATTGTTTTTTTTATCCCCAATTATGGCTCAAGTGGAGCATGCACACAAAAAATGAGCTAAATCGGACTAAAATTGATGATTTGGTGACCAAAACAAAGTTCGGTGATCGAAATAGTTAAGCCTCATCGAGCGCGGATACCTTTTAGAAAATTGGTGAAAACGTGTCCAAAAAGGTTCGCTCTGCCCAATTTTTTTGTTTTATCCCCAACTATGGCTCAAATGGAGCATGCCCACAAACAATGAGCCAAATTGGACTAAAATTGATGATTTGGTGGCCAAAACAAAGTTCGGTGATCGAAAAAGTTAAGCCTCATCGAGCGCGGATACTTTTTAGAAAATCGGTAAAAACGTGTCCAAAATGGTTCGCTCTGCCCAATTTTTTCATTTTATCCCCAATTATTGCTCAAGTGGAGCATGCACACAAAAAATGAGCTAAATCGGACTAAAATTGATGATTTGGTGATCAAAACAAAGTTCGGTGATCGAAATAGTTAAGCCTCATCAAAGCGCGGATACTTTTTAGAAAATCGGTGAAAACGTGTCCAAAATGGTTCGCTCTGCCCAATTTTTTTGTTTTATCCCCAACTATGGCTCAAGTGGAGCATCCCCACAAAAAATGAGCCAAATTGGACTAAAATTGATGATTTGGTGGCCAAAACAAAGTTCGGTGATCGAAAAAGTTAAGCCTCATCGAGCGCGGATACTTTTTAGAAAATCGGTAAAAGCGTGTCCAAAATGGTTCGCTCTGCCCAATTTTTTTAATTTATCCCCAATTATGGCTCAAGTGGAGCATGCACACAAAAAATGAGCTAAATCGGACTAAAATTGATGATTTGGTGACCAAAACAAAGTTCGGTGATCGAAAAACTTAAGCCTCATCGAGCGCGGATACTTTTTAGAAAATCGGTAAGAACGTGTCCAAAATGGTTCGCTCTGCCCAATTGTTTTGTTTTATCCCCAATTATGGCTCAAGTGGAGCATGCACAAAAAATGAGCTAAATCGGACTAAAATTGATGATTTGGTGACCAAAACAAGGTTCGGTGATCGAAATAGTTAAGCCTCATCGAGCGCGGATACTTTTTAGAAAATCGGTGAAAACGTGTCCAAAAAGGTTCGCTCTGCCCAATTTTTTTGTTTTATCCCCAACTATGGCTCAAGTGGAGCATGCCCACAAAAAATGAGCCAAATTGGACTAAAATTGATGATTTGGTGGCCAAAACAAAGTTCGGTGATCGAAAAAGTTAAGCCTCATCGAGCGCGGATACTTTTTAGAAAATCGGTAAAAACGTGTCCAAAATGGTTCGCTCTGCCCAATTCTTTTATTTTATCCCCAATTATTGCTCAAGTGGAGCATGCACACAAAAAATGAGCTAAATCGGACTAAAATTGATGATTTGGTGATCAAAACAAAGTTCGGTGATCGAAATAGTTAAGCCTCATCAAAGCGCGGATACTTTTTAGAAAATCGGTGAAAACGTGTCCAAAATGGTTCGCTCTGCCCAATTTTTTTATTTTATCCCCAATTATTGCTCAAGTGGAGCATGCACACAAAAAATGAGCTAAATCGGACTAAAATTGATGATTTGGTGACCAAAACAAGGTTCGGTGATCGAAATAGTTAAGCCTCATCAAAGCGCGGATACTTTTTAGAAAACCGGTAAAAACGTGTCCAAAATGGTTCGCTCTGCCCAATTTTTTTGTTTTATTCCCAATTATGGCTCAAGTGGAGCATGCACACAAAAAATGAGTCAAATCGGACTAAAATTGATGATTTGGTGGCCAAAACAAAGTTCGGTGATCGAAAAAATTAAGCCTCATCGAGCGCGGATACTTTTTAGAAAATCGGTAAAAACGTGTCCAAAATGGTTTGCTCTGCCCAATTCTTTTATTTTATCCCCAATTATTGCTCAAGTGGAGCATGCACACAAAAAATGAGCTAAATCGGACTAAAATTGATGATTTGGTGATCAAAACAAAGTTCGGTGATCGAAATAGTTAAGCCTCATCAAAGCGCGGATACTTTTTAGAAAATCGGTGAAAACGTGTCCAAAATGGTTCGCTCTGCCCAATTTTTTTATTTTATCCCCAATTATTGCTCAAGTGGAGCATGCACACAAAAAATGAGCTAAATTGGACTAAAATTGATGATTTGGTGACCAAAACGAAGTTCGGTGATCGAAATAGTTAAGCCTCATCAAAGCGCGGATACTTTTTAGAAAATCGGTAAAAACGTGTCCAAAATGGTTCGCTCTGCCCAATTTTTTTGTTTTATTCCCAATTATGGCTCAAGTGGAGCATGCACACAAAAAATGAGTCAAATCGGACTAAAAATGATGATTTGGTGGCCAAAACAAAGTTCGGTGATCGAAAAAATTAAGCCTCATCGAGCGCGGATACTTTTTAGAAAATCGGTAAAAACGTGTCCAAAATGGTTCGCTCTGCCCAATTGTTTTGTTTTATCCCCAATTATGGATCAAGTGGAGCATGCACACAAAAAATGAGCTAAATCGGACTAAAATTGATGATTTGGTGACCAAAACAAAGTTCGGTGATCGAAATAGTTAAGCCTCATCGAGCGCGGATACTTTTTAGAAAATCGGTAAAAACGTGTCCAAAATGGTTCGCTCTGCCCAATTTTTTTGTTTTATCCCCAATTATGGCTCAAGTGGAGCATGCACACAACAAATGAGCTAAATCGGACTAAAATTGATGATTTGGTGACCAAAACAAAGTTCGGTGATCGAAATAGTTAAGCCTCATCAAAGCGCGGATACTTTTTAGAAAATCGGTAAAAACGTGTCCAAAATGGTTCGTTCTGCCCAATTTTTTTGTTTTATCCCCAACTATGGCTCAAGTGGAGCATGCCCACAAAAAATGAGCCAAATTGGACTAAAATTGATGATTTGGTGGCCAAAACAACGTTCGGTGATCGAAAAAGTTAAGCCTCATCGAGCGCGGATACTTTTTAGAAAATCAGTAAAAACGTGTCCAAAATGGTTCGCTCTGCCCAATTTTTTTATTTTATCCACAATTATGGCTCAAGTGGAGCATGCACACAAAAAATGAGCTAAATCGGACTAAAATTGATGATTTGGTGATCAAAACAAAGTTCGGTGATCGAAATAGTTAAGCCTCATCAAAGCGCGGATACTTTTTCGAAAATCGGTGAAAACGTGTCCAAAATGGTTCGCTCTGCCCAATTTTTTTGTTTTATCCCCAACTATGGCTCAAGTGGAGCATCCCCACAAAAAATGAGCCAAATTGGACTAAAATTGATGATTTGGTGGCCAAAACAAAGTTCGGTGATCGAAAAAGTTAAGCCTCATCGAGCGCGGATACTTTTTAGAAAATCGGTAAAAACGTGTCCAAAATGGTTCGCTCTGCCCAATTTTTTTAACTTATCCCCAATTATGGCTCAAGTGGAGCATGCACACAAAAAATGAGCTAAATCGGACTAAAATTGATGATTTGGTGACCAAAACAAAGTTCGGTGATCGAAATAGTTAAGCCTCATCAAAGCGCGGATACTTTTTAGAAAATCGGTAAAAACGTGTCCAAAATGGTTCGCTCTGCCCAATTTTTTTGTTTTATTCCCAATTATGGCTCAATTGGAGCATGCACACAAAAAATGAGCCAAATCGGACTAAAATTGATGATTTGGTGGCCAAAACAAAGTTCGGTGATCGAAAAAGTTAAGCCTCATCGAGCGCGGATACTTTTTAGAAAATCGATAAAAAACGTGTCCAAAATGGTTCGCTCTGCCCAATTTTTTTATTTTATCCCCAATTATGGCTCAAGTGGAGCATGCACACAAAAAATGAGCTAAATCGGACTAAAATTGATGATTTGGTGACCAAAACAAAGTTCGGTGATCGAAATAGTTAAGCCTCATCAAAGCGCGGATACTTTTTAGAAAATTGGTGAAAACGTGTCCAAAATGGTTCGCTCTGCCCAATTTTTTTGTTTTATCCCCAACTGTGGCTCAAGTGGAGCATGCCCACAAAAAATGAGCCAAATTGGACTAAAATTGATGATTTGGTGGCCAAAACAAAGTTCGGTGATCGAAAAAGTTAAGCCTCATCGAGCGCGGATACTTTTTAGAAAATCGGTAAAAACGTGTCCAAAATGGTTCGTTCTGCCCAATTTTTTTGTTTTATCCCCAATTATGGCTCAAGTGGAGCATGCACACAACAAATGAGCTAAATCGGACTAAAATTGATGATTTGGTGACCAAAACAAAGTTCGGTGATCGAAATAGTTAAGCCTCATCAAAGCGCGGATACTTTTTAGAAAATCGGTAAAAACGTGTCCAAAATGGTTCGCTCTGCCCAATTTTTTTGTCTTATCCCCAACTGTGGCTCAAGTGGAGCATGCTCACAAAAAATGAGCCAAATCGGACTAAAATTGATGATTTGGTGGCCAAAACAAAGTTCGGTGATCGAAAAAGTTAAGCCTCATCGAGCGCGGATACTTTTTAGAAAATCGGTAAAAACGTGTCCAAAATGGTTCGCTCTGCCCAATTTTTTTAATTTATCCCCAATTATGGCTCAAGTGGAGCATGCACACAAAAAATGAGCTAAATCGGACTAAAATTGATGATTTGGTGACCAAAACAAAGTTCGGTGATCGAAATAGTTAAGCCTCATCAAAGCGCGGATACTTTTTAGAAAATCGGTAAAAACGTGTCCAAAATGGTTCGCTCTGCCCAATTTTTTTGTTTTATTCCCAATTATGGCTCAAGTGGAGCATGCACACAAACAATGAGCCAAATCGGACTAAAATTGATGATTTGGTGACCAAAACAAAGTTCGGTGATCGAAATAGTTAAGCCTCATCAAAGCGCGGATACTTTTTAGAAAATTGGTGAAAACGTGTCCAAAATGGTTCCCCTGCCCAATTTTTTTGTTTTATCCCCAACTATGTCTCAAGTGGAGCATGCCCACAAAAAATGAGCCAAATTGGACTAAAATTGATGATTTGGTGGCCAAAACAAGGTTCGGTGATCGAAAAAGTTAAGCCTCATCGAGCGCGGATACTTTTTAGAAAATCGGTGAAAACGTGTCCAAAATGGTTCGCTCTGCCCAATTTTTTTGTTTTATCCCCAATTATGGCTCAAGTGGAGCATGCACACAACAAATGAGCTAAATCGGACTAAAATTGATGATTTGGTGACCAAAACAAAGTTCGGTGATCGAAATAGTTAAGCCTCATCAAAGCGCGGATACTTTTTAGAAAATTGGTAAAAACATGTCCAAAATGGTTCGCTCTGCCCAATTTTTTTGTCTTATCCCCAACTATGGCTCAAGTGGAGCATGCACACAAAAAATGAGCCAAATCGGACTAAAATTGATGATTTGGTGGCCAAAACAAAGTTCGGTGATCGAAAAAGTTAAGCCTCATCGAGCGCGGATACATTTTAGAAAATCGGTAAAAACGTGTCCAAAATGGATCGCTCTGCCCAATTTTTTTGTTTTATCCCCAATTATGGCTCAAGTGGAGCATTCACACAAAAAATAAGCCAAATCGGACTAAAATTGATGATTTGGTGGCCAAAACAATGTTCGGTGATCGAAAAAGTTAAGCCTCATCGAGCGCGGATACTTTTTAGAAAATTGGTAAAAACGTGTCCAAAATGGTCCGCTCTGCCCAATTTTTTTGTTTTATACCCAATTATGGCTCAAGTGGAGCATGCACACAAAAAATGAGCTAAATCGGACTAAAATTGATGATTTGGTGGCCAAAACAAAGTTCGGTGATCGAAAAAGTTAAGCCTCATCGAGCGCGGATACTTTTTAGAAAATCGGTAAAAACAAGTCCAAAATGGTTCGCTCTGCCCAATTTTTTTGTTTTATTCCCAATTATGGCTCAAGTGGAGCATGCACACAAAAAATGAGCCAAATCGGACTAAAATTGATGATTTGGTGGCCAAAACAAAGTTCGGTGATCGAAAAAGTTAAGCCTCATCGAGCGCGGATACTTTTTAGAAAATCGGTAAAAACGTGTCCAAAATGGTTCGCTCTGCCCAATTTTTTTGTTTTATCCCCAATTATGGCTCAAGTGGAGCATGCACACAAAAAATGAGCTAAATCGGACTAAAATTGATGATTTGGTGGCCAAAACAAAGTTCGGTGATCGAAAAAGTTAAGCCTCATCGAGCGCGGATACTTTTTAGAAAATCGATGGAAACAAGTCCAAAATGGTTCGCTCTGCCCAATTGTTTTCTCTTATCCCCAATTATGGCTCAAGTGGAGCATGCACACAAAAAATGAGCTAAATCGGACTAAAATTGATGATTTGGTGACCAAAACAAAGTTCGGTGATCGAAATAGTTAAGCCTCATCGAGCGCGGATACTTTTTAGAAAATCGGTAAAAACAAGTCCAAAATGGTTCGCTCTGCCCAATTTTTTTGTCTTATCCCCAACTATGGCTCAGGTGAAGCATGCACACAAAAAATAAGCCAAATCGGACTAAAATTGATGATTTGGTGGCCGAAACAATGTTCGGTGATCGAAAAAGTTAAGCCTAATCGAGCGCGGATACTTTTTAGAAAATCGGTAAAAAAGTGTCCAAAATGGTTCGCTCTGCCCAATTGTTTTGTTTTATCCCCAATTATGGCTCAAGTGGAGCATGCACGCAAAAAATGAGCTAAATCGGACTAAAATTGATGATTTGGTGACCAAAACAAAGTTCGGTGATCGAAATAGTTAAGCCTCATCGAGCGCGGATACTTTTTAGAAAATCGGTAAAAACGTGTCCAAAATGGTTCGCTCTGCCCAATTTTTTTGTTTTATCCCCAACTATGGCTCAAGTGAAGCATGCCCACACAAAAAGGGCCAAATTGGACTAAAATTGATGATTTGGTGGCCAAAACAAAGTTCGGTGATCGAAAAAGTTAAGCCTCATCGAGCGCGGATACTTTTTAGAAAATCGGTAAAAACGTGTCCAAAATGGTTCGCTCTGCCCAATTGTTTTGTTTTATCCCCAATTATGGCTCAAGTGGAGCATGCACACAAAAAATGAGCTATATCGGACTAAAATGGATGATTTGGTGACCAAAACAAAGTTCGGTGATCGAAATAGTTAAGCCTCATCAAAGCGCGGATACTTTTTAGAAAATCGGTAAAAACTTGTCCAAAATGGTTCGCTCTGCCCAATTTTTTTGTTTTATTCCCAATTATGGCTCAAGTGGAGCATGCACACAAAAAATGAGTCAAATCGGACTAAAATTGATGATTTGGTGGCCAAAACAAAGTTCGGTGATCGAAAAAATTAAGCCTCATCGAGCGCGGATACTTTTTAGAAAATCGGTAAAAACGTGTCCAAAATGGTTCGCTCTGCCCAATTTTTTTGTTTTATCCCCAATTATGGCTCAAGTGGTGCATGCACACAAAAAATGAGCCAAATCGGACTAAAATTGATGATTTGGTGGCCAAAACAAAGTTCGGTGATCGAAAAAGTTAAGCCTCATCGAGCGGGGATACTTTTTAGAAAATCGGTAAAAACGTGTCCAAAATGGTTCGCTCTGCCCAATTTTTTTGTTTTATCCCAATTATGGCTCAAGTTGAGCATGCACACAAAAAATGAGCTAAATCGGACTAAAATTGATGATTTGGTGGCCAAAACAAGCTCGGTGATCGAAAAAGTTAAGCCTCATCGAGCGCGGATACTTTTTAGAAAATCGGTGGAAACAAGTCCAAAATGGTTCGCTCTGCCCAATTTTTTTGTCTTATCCCCACTTATGGCTCAAGTGGAGCATGCACACAAAAAATGAGCTAAATCGGACTAAAATTGATGATTTGGTTGCCAAAACAAAGTTCGGTGATCGAAAAAGTTAAGCCTCAGCGAGTGCGGATACTTTTTAGAAAATCGGTTAAAACGTGTCCAAAATGGTTCGCTCTGCCCATTTTTTTTGTTTTATCCCCAACTATGGCTCAAGTGGAGCATGCACACAAAAATGGGCCAAATCGGACTAAAATTGATGATTTGGTGGCCAAAACAAAGTTCGGTGATCGAAAAAGTTAAGCCTCATCGAGCGCGGATACTTTTTAGAAAATCGGTTAAAACGTGTCCAAAATGGTTCGCTCTGCCCAATTTTTTTGTTTTATCCCCATTTATGGCTCAAGTGGAGCATGCAAACAAAAAATGAGCTAAATCGGACTAAAATTGATGATTTGGTGACCAAAACAATGTTCGGTGATCGAAAAAGTTAAGCCTCATCGAGCGCGGATACTTTTTAGAAAATTGGTTAAAACGTGTCCAAAATGGTTCGCTCTGCCCAATTTTTTTGTTTTATCCCCATTTATGGCTCATGTGGAGCATGCACACAAAAAATGAGCTAAATCGGACTAAAATTGATGATTTGGTTGCCAAAACAAAGTTCGGTGATCGAAAAAGTTAAGCCTCAGCGAGCGCGGATACTTTTTAGAAAATTGGTTAAAACGTGTCCAAAATGGTTCGCTCTGCCCAATTTTTTTGTTTTATCCCCAACTATGGCTCAAGTGGAGCATGCACACAAAAGATGGGCCAAATCGGACTAAAATTGATGATTTGGTGACCAAAACAATGTTCGGTGATCGAAAAAGTTAAGCCTCATCGAGCGCGGATACTTTTTAGAAAATTGGTTAAAACGTGTCCAAAATGGTTCGCTCTGCCCAATTTTTTTGTTTTATCCCCATTTATGGCTCAAGTGGAGCATGCACACAAAAAATGAGCTAAATCGGACTAAAATGGATGATTTGGTTGCAAAAACAAAGTTCGGTGATCGAAAAAGTTAAGCCTCAGCGAGCGCGGATACTTTTTAGAAAATTGGTTAAAACGTGTCCAAAATGGTTCGCTCTGCCCAATTTTTTTGTTTTATCCCCAACTATGGCTCAAGTGGAGCATGCACACAAAAGATGGGCCAAATCGGACTAAAATTGATGATTTGGTGGCCAAAATAAAGTTCGGTGATCGAAAAAGTTAAGCCTCATCGAGCGCGGATACTTTTTAGAAAATCGGTAAAAACGTGTCCAAAATGGTTCGCTCTGCCCAATTTTTTTGTTTTATCCCCAGTTATGGCTCAAGTGGAGCATGCACACAAAAAATGAGCTAAATCGGACTAAAATTGATGATTTGGTGGCCAAAACAATGTTCGGTGATCGAAAAAGTTAAGCCTCATCGAGCGCTGATACTTTTTAGAAAATTGGTTAAAACGTGTCCAAAATGGTTCGCTCTGCCCAATTTTTTTGTTTTATCCCCAATTATGGCTCAAGTGGAGCATGCACACAAACAATGAGCCAAATCGGACTAAAATTGATGATTTGGTGACCAAAACAAAGTTCGGTGATCGAAATAGTTAAGCCTCATCAAAGCGCGGATACTTTTTAGAAAATTGGTGAAAACGTGTCCAAAATGGTTCGCTCTGCCCAATTTTTTTATTGTATCCCTGATTATGGCTCAAGTGGAGCATGCACACAAAAAATGAGCTAAATCGGACTAAAATTGATGATTTGGTGGCCAAAACAGAGTTCGGTGATCGAAAAAGTTAAGCCTCATCGAGCGCGGATACTTTTTAGAAAATCGGTAAAAACGTGTCCAAAATGGTTCGCTCTGCCCAATTTTTTTGTTTTATCCCCAGTTATGGCTCAAGTGGAGCATGCACACAAAAAATGAGCTAAATCGGACTAAAATTGATGATTTGGTGGCCAAAACAAAGTTCGGTGATCGAAAAAGTTAAGCCTCATCGAGCGGGGATACATTTTAGAAAATTGGTGAAAACGTGTCCAAAATGGTTCCCTCTGCCCAATTTTTTTGTTTTATCCCCAATTATGGCTCAAGTGGAGCATGCACACAAAAAATGAGCTAAATCGGACTAAAATTGATGATTTGGTGGCCAAAACAAAGTTCGGTGATCGAAAAAGTTAAGCCTCATCGAGCGCGGATACTTTTTAGAAAATCGGTAAAAACGTGTCCAAAATGGTTCGCTCTGCCCAATTTTTTTGTTTTATCCCCAGTTATGGCTCAAGTGGAGCATGCACACAAAAAATGAGCTAAATCGGACTAAAATTGATGATTTGGTGGCCAAAACAATGTTCGGTGATCGAAAAAGTTAAGCCTCATCGAGCGCTGATACTTTTTAGAAAATTGGTTAAAACGTGTCCAAAATGGTTCGCTCTGCCCAATTTTTTTGTTTTATCCCCAATTATGGCTCAAGTGGAGCATGCACACAAAAAATGAGCTAAATCGGACTAAAATTGATGATTTGGTGGCCAAAACAAAGTTCGGTGATCGAAAAAGTTAAGCCTCATCGAGCGCGGATACTTTTTAGAAAATCGGTAAAAACGTGTCCAAAATGGTTCGCTCTGCCCAATTTTTTTGTTTTATCCCCAGTTATGGCTCAAGTGGAGCATGCACACAAAAAATGAGCTAAATCGGACTAAAATTGATGATTTGCTGGCCAAAACAAGGTTCGGTGATCGAAAAAGTTAAGCCTCATCGAGCGGGGATACATTTTAGAAAATTGGTGAAAACGTGTCCAAAATGGTTCCCTCTGCCCAATTTTTTTGTTTTATCCCCAATTATGGCTCAAGTGGAGCATGCACACAAAAAATGAGCTAAATCGGACTAAAATTGATGATTTGGTGGCCAAAACAAAGTTCGGTGATGGAAAAAGTTAAGCCTCATTGAGCGCGGATACTTTTTAGAAAATTGGTTAAAACGTGTCCAAAATGGTTCGCTCTGCCCAATTTTTTTGTTTTATCCCCAATTATGGCTCAAGTGGAGCATGCACACAAAAAATGAGCTAAATCGGACTAAAATTGATGATTTGGTGGCCAAAACAAAGTTCGGTGATCGAAAAAGTTAAGCCTCATCGAGCGCGGATACTTTTTAGAGAATTGGTAAAAACGTGTCCAAAATGGTTCGCTCTGCCCAATTTTTTTGTTTTATCCCCAGTTATGGCTCAAGTGGAGCATGCACACAAAAAATGAGCTAAATCGGACTAAAATTGATGATTTGGTGGCCAAAACAAAGTTCGGTGATCGAAAAAGTTAAGCCTCATCGAGCGGGGATACATTTTAGAAAATTGGTGAAAACGTGTCCAAAATGGTTCCCTCTGCCCAATTTTTTTGTTTTATCCCCAATTATGGCTCAAGTGGAGCATGCACACAAAAAATGAGCTAAATCGGACTAAAATTGATGATTTGGTGGCCAAAACAAAGTTCGGTGATCGAAAAAGTTAAGCCTCATCGAGCGCTGATACTTTTTAGAAAATTGGTTAAAACGTGTCCAAAATGGTTCGCTCTGCCCAATTTTTTTGTTTTATCCCCAATTATGGCTCAAGTGGAGCATGCACACAAAAAATGAGCTAAATCGGACAAAAATTGATGATTTGGTGGCCAAAACAAAGTTCGGTGATCGAAAAAGTTAAGCCTCATCGAGCGCGGATACTTTTTAGAAAATCGGTAAAAACGTGTCCAAAATGGTTCGCTCTGCCCAATTTTTTTGTTTTATCCCCAGTTATGGCTCAAGTGGAGCATGCACACAAAAAATGAGCTAAATCGGACTAAAATTGATGATTTGGTGGCCAAAACAAAGTTCGGTGATCGAAAAAGTTAAGCCTCATCGAGCGGGGATACATTTTAGAAAATTGGTGAAAACGTGTCCAAAATGGTTCCCTCTGCCCAATTTTTTTGTTTTATCCCCAATTATGGCTCAAGTGGAGCATGCACACAAAAAATGAGCTAAATCGGACTAAAATTGATGATTTGGTGGCCAAAACAAAGTTCGGTGATCGAAAAAGTTAAGCCTCATCGAGCGCGGATACTTTTTAGAAAATCGGTAAAAACGTGTCCAAAATGGTTCGCTCTGCCCAATTTTTTTGTTTTATCCCCAGTTATGGCTCAAGTGGAGCATGCACACAAAAAATGAGCTAAATTTGACTAAAATTGATGATTTGGTGGCCAAAACAAAGTTCGGTGATCGAAAAAGTTAAGCCTCATCGAGCGGGGATACATTTTAGAAAATTGGTGAAAACGTGTCCAAAATGGTTCCCTATGCCCAATTTTTTTGTTTTATCCCCAATTATGGCTCAAGTGGAGCATGCACACAAAAAATGAGCTAAATCGGACTAAAATTGATGATTTGGTGGCCAAAACAAAGTTCGGTGATCGAAAAAGTTAAGCCTCATCGAGCGCGGATACTTTTTAGAAAATCGGTAAAAACGTGTCCAAAATGGTTCGCTCTGCCCAATTTTTTTGTTTTATCCCCAGTTATGGCTCAAGTGGAGCATGCACACAAAAAATGAGCTAAATCGGACTAAAATTGATGATTTGGTGGCCAAAACAAAGTTCGGTGATCGAAAAAGTTAAGCCTCATCGAGCGGGGATACATTTTAGAAAATTGGTGAAAACGTGTCCAAAATGGTTCCCTCTGCCCAATTTTTTTGTTTTATCCCCAATTATGGCTCAAGTGGAGCATGCACACAAAAAATGAGCTAAATCGGACTAAAATTGATGATTTGGTGGCCAAAACAAAGTTCAGTGATCGAAAAAGTTAAGCCTCATCGAGCGCGGATACTTTTTAGAAAATCGGTAAAAACGTGTCCAAAATGGTTCGCTCTGCCCAATTTTTTTGTTTTATCCCCAGTTATGGCTCAAGTGGAGCATGCACACAAAAAATGAGCTAAATCGGACTAAAATTGATGATTTGGTGGCCAAAACAATGTTCGGTGATCGAAAAAGTTAAGCCTCATCGAGCGCTGATACTTTTTAGAAAATTGGTTAAAACGTGTCCAAAATGGTTCGCTCTGCCCAATTTTTTTGTTTTATCCCCAATTATGGCTCAAGTGGAGCATGCACACAAAAAATGAGCTAAATCGGACTAAAATTGATGATTTGGTGGCCAAAACAAAGTTCGGTGATCGAAAAAGTTAAGCCTCATCGAGCGCGGATACTTTTTAGAAAATCGGTAAAAACGTGTCCAAAATGGTTCGCTCTGCCCAATTTTTTTGTTTTATCCCCAGTTATGGCTCAAGTGGAGCATGCACACAAAAAATGAGCTAAATCGGACTAAAATTGATGATTTGGTGGCCAAAACAATGTTCGGTGATCGAAAAAGTTAAGCCTCATCGAGCGCTGATACTTTTTAGAAAATTGGTTAAAACGTGTCCAAAATGGTTCGCTCTGCCCAATTTTTTTGTTTTATCCCCAATTATGGCTCAAGTGGAGCATGCACACAAAAAATGAGCTAAATCGGACTAAAATTGATGATTTGGTGGCCAAAACAAAGTTCGGTGATCGAAAAAGTTAAGCCTCATCGAGCGCGGATACTTTTTAGAAAATCGGTAAAAACGTGTCCAAAATGGTTCGCTCTGCCCAATTTTTTTGTTTTATCCCCAGTTATGGCTCAAGTGGAGCATGCACACAAAAAATGAGCTAAATCGGACTAAAATTGATGATTTGGTGGCCAAAACAAAGTTCGGTGATCGAAAAAGTTAAGCCTCATCGAGCGGGGATACATTTTAGAAAATTGGTGAAAACGTGTCCAAAATGGTTCCCTCTGCCCAATTTTTTTGTTTTATCCCCAATTATGGCTCAAGTGGAGCATGCACACAAAAAATGAGCTAAATCGGACTAAAATTGATGATTTGGTGGCCAAAACAAAGTTCGGTGATCGAAAAAGTTAAGCCTCATCGAGCGCGGATACTTTTTAGAAAATCGGTAAAAACGTGTCCAAAATGGTTCGCTCTGCCCAATTTTTTTGTTTTATCCCCAGTTATGGCTCAAGTGGAGCATGCACACAAAAAATGAGCTAAATCGGACTAAAATTGATGATTTGGTGGCCAAAACAAAGTTCGGTGATCGAAAAAGTTAAGCCTCATCGAGCGGGGATACATTTTAGAAAATTGGTGAAAACGTGTCCAAAATGGTTCCCTCTGCCCAATTTTTTTGTTTTATCCCCAATTATGGCTCAAGTGAAGCATGCACACAAAAAATGAGCTAAATCGGACTAAAATTGATGATTTGGTGGCCAAAACAAAGTTCAGTGATCGAAAAAGTTAAGCCTCATCGAGCGCGGATACTTTTTAGAAAATCGGTAAAAACGTGTCCAAAATGGTTCGCTCTGCCCAATTTTTTTGTTTTATCCCCAGTTATGGCTCAAGTGGAGCATGCACACAAAAAATGAGCTAAATCGGACTAAAATTGATGATTTGGTGGCCAAAACAATGTTCGGTGATCGAAAAAGTTAAGCCTCATCGAGCGCTGATACTTTTTAGAAAATTGGTTAAAACGTGTCCAAAATGGTTCGCTCTGCCCAATTTTTTTGTTTTATCCCCAATTATGGCTCAAGTGGAGCATGCACACAAAAAATGAGCTAAATCGGACTAAAATTGATGATTTGGTGGCCAAAACAAAGTTCGGTGATCGAAAAAGTTAAGCCTCATCGAGCGCGGATACTTTTTAGAAAATCGGTAAAAACGTGTCCAAAATGGTTCGCTCTGCCCAATTTTTTTGTTTTATCCCCAGTTATGGCTCAAGTGGAGCATGCACACAAAAAATGAGCTAAATCGGACTAAAATTGATGATTTGGTGGCCAAAACAAAGTTCGGTGATCGAAAAAGTTAAGCCTCATCGAGCGGGGATACATTTTAGAAAATTGGTGAAAACGTGTCCAAAATGGTTCCCTCTGCCCAATTTTTTTGTTTTATCCCCAATTATGGCTCAAGTGGAGCATGCACACAAAAAATGAGCTAAATCGGACTAAAATTGATGATTTGGTGGCCAAAACAAAGTTCGGTGATCGAAAAAGTTAAGCCTCATCGAGCGCGGATACTTTTTAGAAAATCGGTAAAAACGTGTCCAAAATGGTTCGCTCTGCCCAATTTTTTTGTTTTATCCCCAGTTATGGCTCAAGTGGAGCATGCACACAAAAAATGAGCTAAATCGGACTAAAATTGATGATTTGGTGGCCAAAACAATGTTCGGTGATCGAAAAAGTTAAGCCTCATCGAGCGCTGATACTTTTTAGAAAATTGGTTAAAACGTGTCCAAAATGGTTCGCTCTGCCCAATTTTTTTGTTTTATCCCCAATTATGGCTCAAGTGGAGCATGCACACAAAAAATGAGCTAAATCGGACTAAAATTGATGATTTGGTGGCCAAAACAAAGTTCGGTGATCGAAAAAGTTAAGCCTCATCGAGCGCGGATACTTTTTAGAAAATCGGTAAAAACGTGTCCAAAATGGTTCGCTCTGCCCAATTTTTTTGTTTTATCCCCAGTTATGGCTCAAGTGGAGCATGCACACAAAAAATGAGCTAAATCGGACTAAAATTGATGATTTGGTGGCCAAAACAAAGTTCGGTGATCGAAAAAGTTAAGCCTCATCGAGCGGGGATACATTTTAGAAAATTGGTGAAAACGTGTCCAAAATGGTTCCCTCTGCCCAATTTTTTTGTTTTATCCCCAATTATGGCTCAAGTGGAGCATGCACACAAAAAATGAGCTAAATCGGACTAAAATTGATGATTTGGTGGCCAAAACAAAGTTCGGTGATCGAAAAAGTTAAGCCTCATCGAGCGGGGATACATTTTAGAAAATTGGTGAAAACGTGTCCAAAATGGTCCGCTCTGCCCAATTTTTTTGTTTTATCCCCAATTATGGCTCAAGTGGAGCATGCACACAAAAAATGAGCTAAATCGGACTAAAATTGATGATTTGGTGGCCAAAACAAAGTTCGGTGATCGAAAAAGTTAAGCCTCATCGAGCGCGGATACTTTTTAGAAAATCGGTAAAAACGTGTCCAAAATGGTTCGCTCTGCCCAATTTTTTGTTTTTTCCCCAATTATGGCTCAAGTGGAGCATGCACACAAAAAATGAGCTAAATCGGACTAAAATTGATGATTTGGTGACCAAAACAAAGTTCGGTGATCGAAAAAGTTAAGCCTCATCGAGCGTGGTTACTTTTTAGAAAATCGGTAAAAACGTGTCCAAAATGGTTCGCTCTGCCCAATGTTTTTGTTTTATCCCCAATTATGGCTCAAGTGGAGGATGCACACAAAAAATGAGCTAAATCTGACTAAAAATGATGATTTGGTGACCAAAACAAAGTTCGGTGATCGAAAAAGTTAAGCCTCATCGAGCGCGGATACTTTTTGTAAATGACAATTTCAGCAATAACCATTGCTCCAAACACACCCCATATTTTTGTAAAGGCCATTCTAATAGTTCCCCTGCTTGCGTTTACTGTATATTTGATATCTGGAACTGTCTCGGAAACATCAATACAAATTGTAGAATTCCCCTTTATTAAACTAACTTCTAAGTTAGTGCAAATCGCTGAGTTCCCTTCTTTAGGCTGCACTCCGCTAACGCAGAGTGCAGTCAAATTAAACTTATCAAAGAGAGTTGATACTTACCTATTAATAAGTTTATCACAACAATTAGGCTAAAAGCAATTTATCTATGATTTTCCCAAGTACCGGCCTAAACCCACTGAAGTCATGCTTCCGGTTCAATGTCCGTTTGAACAGGTTCCTCGGCCCCAATTCATCTCTCCCTTGCTTTGGGGCCGTTCCACTGTATTGTGGATGGTTGGAAGCAAAAAGTTTGTGCGTTGGTCGTAATACACTGTATGGCTACGAATTGCATAAATTATAACAAAACAGTGGCTAAAATTGCATGTATTAAGTGACTATTTTGCAAACCGCAAGGCGGCGAGTTAAAGTGATCCTGTATATGAATATAAGACTACAATACAATACTGCACCCCACACAAAAAGTGCACCGGTTCTCGTCCGATCACCGAAGTTAAGCAACATTGGGCCTGGTTAGTACTTGGAAGGGTGACCGCTTGGGAACACCAGGTGTTGTAGGTTTTTTCTTTTGAGTATTCAAACCTCATAGAATACTTTTATTCGATATTTTTACATTTTAGAGCCTCAAAAAGTCTCGGTGATCGAAAAAGTTAAGCCTCATCGAGCGCGGATACTTTTTTGGAAATCGGTAAAAACTTGTCCAAAATGGTTCGCTATGCCAGATTTTTTGTTTTATCCCCAATTATGGCTCAAGTGGAGCATGCCCACAAAAGATGAGCCAAATCGGACAAAAATTGACGATTTGGTGACCAAAACAAAGTTCGGTGATCGATAAAGTTAAGCCTCATCGAGCGCGGATACTTTTTTGAAAATCGGTAAAAACGTTTCCAAAATGGTTCGCTCTGCCCAATTTTTTGTTTTATCCCCAACTCAAGCTCAAGTGGAGCATGCCCACAAAAAATGAGCCAAATCGGACTAAAATTGATGATTTGGTGGCCAAAACAAAGTTCGGTGATCGAAAAAGTTAAGCCTCATCGAGCGCGGATACTTTTCAGAAAATCGGTAACAACGTGTCCAAAATGGTTCGCTCTGCCCAATTTTTTGTTTTATCCCCAATTTTGGCTCAAGTGGAGCATGCACACAAAAAATGAGCCAAATCGGACAAAAATTGATGATTTGGTGGCCAAAACAATGTTCGGTGATCGAAAAAGTTAAGCCTCATCGAGCGCGGATACTTTTTAGAAAATTGGTGAAAACGTGTCCAAAATGGTTCGCTCTGCCCAATTTTTTGTTTTATCCCCAATTATGGCTCAAGTGGAGCATGCACACAGAAAGTGAGCCAAATCGGACTAAAATTGATGATTTGGTGGCCAAAACAAAGTTCGGTGATTGAAAAAGTTAAGCCTCATCGAGCGCGGATACTTTTTAGAAAATCGGTAAAAACGTGACCAAAATGGTTCGCTCTGCCCAATTTTTTTGTTTTATCCCCAATTATGGCTCAAGTGAAGCATGCACACAAAAAATGAGCTAAATCGGACTAAAATTGATGATTTGGTGGCCAAAACAAAATTCGGTGATTGAAAAAGTTAAGCCTCATCGAGCGCGGATACTTTTTAGAAAATCGGTAAAAATGTGTCCAAAATGGTTCGCTCTGCCCAATTTTTTTGTTTTATCCCCAATTATGGCTCAAGTGAAGCATGCACACAAAAAATGAGCTAAATCGGACTAAAATTGATGATTTGGTGGCCAAAACAAAGTTCAGTGATCGAAAAAGTTAAGCCTCATCGAGCGCGGATACTTTTTAGAAAATTGGTGAAAACGTGTCCAAAATGGTTCGTTCTGCCCAATTTTTTTTATTTTATCCCCAATTATGGCTCAAGTGGAGCATGCACACAAAAAATGAGCCAAATCGGACTAAAATTGATGATTTGGTGGCCAAAACAAAGTTCAGTGATTGAAAAAGTTAAGCCTCATCGAGCGCGGATACTTTTTAGAAAATCGGTAAAAACGTGTCCAAAATGGTTCGCTCTGCCCAATTTTTTTGTTTTATCCCCAATTATGGCTCAAGTGAAGCATGCACACAAAAAATGAGCTAAATGGGACTAAAATTGATGATTTGGTGGCCAAAACAAAGTTCGGTGATCGAAAAAGTTAAGCCTCATCGAGCGCGGATACTTTTTAGAAGAATGGTGAAAACGTGTCCAAAAAGGTTCGCTCTGCCCAATTTTTTTGTTTTTTCCCCAATTATGGCTCAAGTGGAGCATGCACACAAAAAATGAGCCAAATTGGACTAAAATTGATGATTTGGTGGCCAAAACAATGTTCGGTGATTGAAAAAGTTAAGCCTCATCGAGCGCGGATACTTTTTAGAAAATCGGTAAAAACGTGTCCAAAATGGTTCGCTCTGCCCAATTTTTTTGTTTTATCCCCAATTATGGCTCAATTGAAGCATGCACACAAAAAATGAGCTAAATCGGACTAAAATTGATGATTTGGTGGCCAAAACAAAGTTCGGTGATCGAAAAAGTTAAGCCTCATCGAGCGCGCTATTTTTTAGAAAATCGGTAAAAACGTGTCCAAAATGGTTCGCTTTGCCAAATTTTTTTGTTTTATCCCCAATTATGGCTCAAGTGGAGCATGCACACAAAAAATGAGCTAAATGGGACTAAAATTGATGATTTGGTGGCCAAAACAAAGTTCGGTGATCGAAAAAGTTAAGCCACATCGAGCGCGGATACTTTTTAGAAAATCAGTAAAAACGTGTCCAAAATGGTTAGCTCTGCCCAATTTTTTTGTTTTATCCCCAACTATGGCTTAAGTGGAGCATGCACACAAAAAATGAGCCAAATCGGACTAAAATTGATGATTTGGTGGCCAAAACAAAGTTCGGTGATCGAAAAAGTTAAGCCACATCGAGCGCGGATACTTTTTAGAAAATCAGTAAAAACGTGTCCAAAATGGTTAGCTCTGCCCAATTTTTTTGTTGTATCCCCAACTATGGCTTAAGTGGAGCATGCACACAAAAAATGAGCCAAATCGGACTAAAATTGATTATTTGGTGGCCAAAACAAAGTTCGGTGATGGAAAAAGTTAAGCCTCATCGAGCGCGGATACTTTTTTGAAAATCGGTGAAAACGTGTCCAAAATGCTTCGCTCTGCCCAATTTTTTTGTTTTATACCCAATTATGGCTCAAGTGGAGCATGCACACAAAAAATGAGCCAAATCGGACTAAAATTGATGATTTGGTGGCCAAAACAAAGTTCGGTGATCGAAAAAGTTAAGCCACATCGAGCGCGGATACTTTTTAGAAAATCGGTAAAAACGTGTCCAAAATGGTTCGCTCTGCCCAATTTTTTTGTTTTATCCCCAATTATGGCTTAAGTGGAGCATGCACACAAAAAATGAGCCAAGTCGGACTAAAATTGATGTTTTGGTGGCCAAAACAAAGTTCGGTGATTGAAAAAGTTAAGCCTCATCGAGCGCGGATACTTTTTAGAAAATCGGTGAAAACGTGTCCAAAATGGTTCGCTCTGCCCAATTTTTTTGTTTTATCCACAATTATGGCTCAAGTGAAGCATGCAAACAAAAAATGAGCTAAATCGGACTAAAATTGATGATTTGGTGGCCAAAACAAAGTTCGGTGATCGAAAAAGTTAAGCCTCATCGAGCGCGGATACTTTTTAGAAAATTGGTAAAAACGTGTCCAAAATGGTTCGCTCTGCCCAATTTTTTTGTTTTATCCCCAATTATGGCTCAAGTGGAGCATGCACACAAAAAATGAGCTAAATCGGACCAAAGTTGATGATTTAGTGGCCAAAACAAAGTTCGGTGATCGAAAAAGTTAAGCCTCATCGAGCGCGGATACTTTTTAGAAAATTGGTAAAAACGTGTCCAAAATTGTTCGCTCTGCCCAATTTTTTTGTTTTATCCCCAATTATGGCTCAAGTGAAGCATGCACACAAAAAATGAGCTAAATCGGACTAAAATTGATGATTTGGTGGCCAAAACAAAGTTCGGTGATCGAAAAAGTCAAGCCTCATCGAGCGCGGATACTTTTTAGAAAATCGGTAAAAACGTGTCCAAAATGGTTCGCTCTGTCCCATTTTTTGTTTTATCCCCAATTATGGCTCAAGTGGAGCATGCACACAAACAATGAGCTAAATCGGACTAAAATTGATGATTTGGTGGCCAAAACAAAGTTCGGTGATCGAAAAAGTTAAGCCACATCGAGCGCGGATACTTTTTAGAAAATCAGTGAAAACGTGTCCAAAATGGTTCGCTCTGCCCATTTTTTTTGTTTTATCCACAATTATGGCTCAAGTGAAGCATGCAAACAAAAAATGAGCTAAATCGGACTAAAATTGATGATTTGGTGGCCAAAACAAAGTTCGGTGATCGAAAAAGTTAAGCCTCATCGAGCGCGGATACTTTTTAGAAAATTGGTAAAAACGTGTCCAAAATGGTTCGCTCTGCCCAATTTTTTTGTTTTATCCCCAATTATCGCTCAAGTGGAGCATGCACACAAACAATGAGCTAAATCGGACTAAAATTGATGATTTGGTGGCCAAAACAAAGTTCGGTGATTGAAAAAGTTAAGCCTCATCGAGCGCGGATACTTTTTAGAAAATCGGTGAAAACGTGTCCAAAATGGTTCGCTCTGCCCAATTTTTTTGTTTTATCCACAATTATGGCTCAAGTGAAGCATGCAAACAAAAAATGAGCTAAATCGGACTAAAATTGATGATTTGGTGGCCAAAACAAAGTTCGGTGATCGAAAAAGTTAAGCCTCATCGAGCGCGGATACTTTTTAGAAAATTGGTAAAAACGTGTCCAAAATGGTTCGCTCTGCCCAATTTTTTTGTTTTATCCCCAATTATGGCTCAAGTGGAGCATGCACACAAAAAATGAGCTAAATCGGACCAAAGTTGATGATTTAGTGGCCAAAACAAAGTTCGGTGATCGAAAAAGTTAAGCCTCATCGAGCGCGGATACTTTTTAGAAAATTGGTAAAAACGTGTCCAAAATTGTTCGCTCTGCCCAATTTTTTTGTTTTATCCCCAATTATGGCTCAAGTGAAGCATGCACACAAAAAATGAGCTAAATCGGACTAAAATTGATGATTTGGTGGCCAAAACAAAGTTCGGTGATCGAAAAAGTCAAGCCTCATCGAGCGCGGATACTTTTTAGAAAATCGGTAAAAACGTGTCCAAAATGGTTCGCTCTGTCCCATTTTTTGTTTTATCCCCAATTATGGCTCAAGTGGAGCATGCACACAAACAATGAGCTAAATCGGACTAAAATTGATGATTTGGTGGCCAAAAAAAAGTTCGGTGATCGAAAAAGTTAAGCAACATCGAGCGCGGATACTTTTTAGAAAATCAGTGAAAACGTGTCCAAAATGGTTCGCTCTGCCCATTTTTTTTGTTTTATCCCCAACTATGGCTCAAGTGGAGCATGCACACAAAAAATGAGCCAAATCGGACTAAAATTGATGATTTGGTGGCCAAAAGAAAGTTCGGTGATCGAAAAAGTTAAGCCTCATCGAGCGCGGATACTTTTTAGAAAATCGGTAAAAACGTGTCCAAAAAGGTTCGCTCTGCCCAATTGTTTGTTTTATCCCCATTTATGGCTCAAGTGGAGCATGCACACAAAAAATGAGCTAAATCGGACTAAAATTGATGATTTGGTGACCAAAACAAAGTTCGGTGATCGAAAAAGTTAAGCCTCATCGAGCGCGGATACTTTTTAGAAAATTGGTAAAAACGTGTCCAAAATGGTTCGCTCTGCCCAATTTTTTTGTTTTATCCCCAATTATGGCTCAAGTGGAGCATGCACACAAAAAATGAGCTAAATCGGACCAAAGTTGATGATTTAGTGGCCAAAACAAAGTTCGGTGATCGAAAAAGTTAAGCCTCATCGAGCGCGGATACTTTTTAGAAAATTGGTAAAAACGTGTCCAAAATTGTTCGCTCTGCCCAATTTTTTTGTTTTATCCCCAATTATGGCTCAAGTGAAGCATGCACACAAAAAATGAGCTAAATCGGACTAAAATTGATGATTTGGTGGCCAAAACAAAGTTCGGTGATCGAAAAAGTCAAGCCTCATCGAGCGCGGATACTTTTTAGAAAATCGGTAAAAACGTGTCCAAAATGGTTCGCTCTGTCCCATTTTTTGTTTTATCCCCAATTATGGCTCAAGTGGAGCATGCACACAAACAATGAGCTAAATCGGACTAAAATTGATGATTTGGTGGCCAAAACAAAGTTCGGTGATCGAAAAAGTTAAGCCACATCGAGCGCGGATACTTTTTAGAAAATCAGTAAAAACGTGTCCAAAATGGTTCGCTCTGCCCATTTTTTTTGTTTTATCCCCAACTATGGCTCAAGTGGAGCATGCACACAAAAAATGAGCCAAATCGGACTAAAATTGATGATTTGGTGGCCAAAAGAAAGTTCGGTGATCGAAAAAGTTAAGCCTCATCGAGCGCGGATACTTTTTAGAAAATCGGTAAAAACGTGTCCAAAAAGGTTCGCTCTGCCCAATTGTTTGTTTTATCCCCATTTATGGCTCAAGTGGAGCATGCACACAAAAAATGAGCTAAATCGGACTAAAATTGATGATTTGGTGACCAAAACAAAGTTCGGTGATCGAAAAAGTTAAGCCTCATCGAGCGCGGATACTTTTTGTAAATGACAATTTCAGCAATAACCATTGCTCCAAACACACCCAATATTTTTGTAAAGGCCATTCTAATAGTTCCCCTGCTTGCGTTTACTGTATATTTGATATTTGGAACTGTCTCGGAAACATCAATACAAATTGTAGAATTCCCCTTTATTAAACTAACAATTAGGCTAAAAGCAATTTATCGCGAGATATAATACAATTTATGTACAACCAGAGGTGAAAGAAGCTATATACACAGTTATATACACAGTAAGAGAAGTTTTAGTTTAAAAAATTGAGTTTGAGAAGTTCCGATTAAGATTTAAAGTTCTATATATCTGTAGTAGAAGACTTCCTCTGCCTCGGATGCACTCAGCCATTTCAAGTACCATGGAGGACTTCTGCTGGCTGAGCTTGACGTATACAAACGCTATTGGATCGTTTTCTTGGCTAGCCTTGTGGAAATTGTTTAAAATGAGTGTGATAGTTTCTTCAGGTAAGTATGATAAATTACAACAAAAAAAATAAATTAAAATTGAATGGGAAAGCTTTAAATGCTCGATGGGCGTGGGTGGGATTCGAACCCACGCGTCTTGATGTTCTGTTTCTTCGAGGTGATAGTTCACTGCACTAAGTTGACTGATTTTTCTGCAAGATTTTCGTTTCAAAGCTTTGTTCTTTCAATGTTTAAGTCGTTGCAAGTTTAAAACGGAGATCGACAAACTGACTTGAACGGTTTCGAACCGAAGCTCCCAGTTGTGCTGTTTTTTTAGCGGTCCGCGCTAAGTGTCATGTATCATGTGAAAAAATTCAGCTTTCATTCAAATATGTTGCTGTCCGCTCGATTCAATTATAGATAGGGCTTAGATTGGTGTCCCTGATTTCAAATAGTCCTGCTTCGTTGTCGAGAAAGATTGAGGAGGAAAAAAAAGAACGATTATGAGTAATGAAGAGAGGGAGAAACAGAATAAACAAAAGCGTTGTTTCTGACTGGAAAAACGCATTAACATAAAAGTGACAGAATTAAGAAATTGATCAATAAAAGTGCTACGCTAACCTAAACCATAAAACCACTGAAACCAAACCACGCGCAGCACAAGAGTTAATGTTTTTGTTTAATCTCAAAGACCTTTTCCTTTTAAATCAGTGGAGTGTTGAGTGAAAAAGTAAAATAGTTTTCAATAAAGTAGAAATGAGAGGCTTCGAAAGAAGGCGTAAGATTTGGTCAGTAACTAAGCATAGAGATATTGATGACAGCTGTGATCTGTTCAGCCCCGAATTGACTAGGCGGGCGGCTGGCCAAACATATGAAGACAATTGAATGAGATGGTCAGAGAATGGCAAAGACTGAGTTGTATTTGGCCCCGAATTGACTAAGCGAGCGGCTGGCCGAATACATTTAACACGTCTGATGGTTCTGTTGTTTTTCATATTGTTAATATAGCGGGAAAAAAATTAATTATAATAAGGAAAGTTGGAGGCAACTGAGCTGGATTCGAACCCGGGTCGGAGAAAAGAAATGTTCATTCTTTCGTTGATAATCCACGCGCTGTTGGTAACTGCGCCACTTTCCTGTTTTTCAAGACGTTGAAATTTTGATGCAGTTTATTGGATGGAGGAAACGCCTCAATAAAATAAATGTAAAGTTGCTGGAGTTGGACTCGAACCGTAGTAGTGTTTACATCAATAATCCTTTTTGTGCTCTTCGCAACTGTGCCACTCGACAGCTACTTTTGGTTATCCGACTGCCAGTTTTTCATTTGCACTATCTGTAGATTTGTTTTCCTGTTTATTGTTGTATTTTCCCCCTGTTTCCTTAGTTTTCCTCTCTTAGTTTTTGTTTTTCTTTAGTCATTGATCCCATTTCTGTTGTTTGAAAGATGAAGATCTTTTATATTGAATTTCCCAGATTAAACTGGGATTGATCCTCCTTTTGTTTAGTCGGTCACTATTCTGAGCAGTCATCTTAGCCACTAGTCTATTGCGTATGCGGCCGTGAAATTTAGTAATTTAGATGATCAAGAGTGCTTTTGCAAGAGTTGAGCGGGCACTGTCGTTTCTTATATATCAGCTCTGATACAGACAGTATGTTGTTTTTGATTGCCCTTTGAATATACCTGTTGGCCAGTTCAACCTGCATTTCTCTGACTGGCTTCATGTTTGCCTCTTCGTGGAGGTTTTGAGTCTGATACCATCTTGGTTTTCGAAGGCAAATTCGTAGGGCTCGGTTTTGAACGTTTTGTATTTTATTGATAAGGGCATGCGATTGAGCCAGCCAGCAAGCATTTGAGTACAGAAAGAGTGGTCTGATCCAAGATTTGTAAACCAAAATTAGGCTTTCTTCGTTCACGTTTAGGTTACTAAGCTTCCAGAGTTGAAATAGCCTGCTGTTCGCTCTTCGTATTAAATCTTTGCAATGTTCATTCCATTTGAGGTTTGGAGTAAGAATGATACCCAAGAATTTTATCAATTGTGTCTTCTGAATGGTAATTCCTTTAATGTTGAGCTCTAGAGAAGATTCTTTCTTTGAGGGGTTTTTAAAGATCAGGTAATGAGTTTTATTTGGGTTAATTTTGATTTTCAATGAGTCGCACCAATTAATTAGACTATTCAGTGATGATTGGAGATGTTTTTCGATTAATTTCGGGGATCGTGACCTATAGTAGAGGGCAAAGTCGTCAGCGAACTGTGAGATCTGGGCTTTTATTTGCGGCAAACCACTGACGTAAATGAGAAAGAGAATGGGAGCAATTACGCTCCCTTGAGGTACTCCAGCTGTCGGGCTGAAACTATCACTGACAGTGGAGTTTATCTTCACAAAGACATTCCTTTGCGACAAGAATGAATTTATCCATCTTATGACCGAATTCTTTAGCCCTATCGAGTTTAATTTGTGCACGAGTCCTAGGCGCCATACAGCATCGAACGCTTTTTCGACATCCAAGCAAACGAAACCAACCATTTCGGACCACTGAAAGGCTTCACTGACGTGCTGAGTGAGTTTAATGAGGTTGTCTGTTGTGCAGCGGTGTTTCCTGTAAGCACTCTGAGTCTCGCCGAATATATTTTGGCTTTCACAATATTCCATAACAATATTTTTTACAACAGTTTCACATATTTTGGCTATGCAGTTTGTAAGACTAATGGGTCGGTAGTTTTCAGCCTTCGATCGGTCTTTGTCTTGTTTTGGTATCATTTTTATCTGGGATTCTTTCCAGTTAAAAGGAACAAAGGAGTTGTTTATGGAGCTAGATATGAGGAGACAGGCAAGGGCTTTAACATTCTTGGGTAATTCTTCAGGGATTTTGTAGCAGATTTTGTCCGGCCCAGGGCATGTTTTTCTCGTCTCTTTCAAGATTTCATCAAATTCTTTTGTGGTAACCACAATGCCCAGTTGTTCAGTATGTTCATTTGTATTTATTATTGCTTCTGTTTCATTTTCAATATTATCGCAGAGTTCAGAGATTATTGATGAGTCCGTTTCGTGATTTTTCATTGTGTCCATTAGCAGCTGTTTAAATATTTCACTTTTCTCCTTGTCGGTGACCGCCACACAATCTTTATAGAATAATTTTGGGTATTCTGCTGTTTTTTGTTTGGGCTCGTTTTTATTAGTTAGTTCTTTTATTGCTTTCCAGAAGCCTTTGCTACCCTTATCACATGCACTTTCCAAGACCTTTGCTCTTTTTCTGTCTTCTGATCGCATCATTGATCGTTTAATTTCTTTCTGTAGGTAATTTATCTCCGTTCTTAAAGAGGTATAGTGATCGCCAACTGCTATTTTGAGCTCTCTTCGCCTTTTTCTCCTCATTTTAATCAGTTTTTGCGTCTCAACACTGTAGGGGAGCTCTTTCTTTTGAATGCAGGAGTCTTCCAGAGATTTGTGTATTAACTCAATTAAACTGGTGCTAAATTTATTTAATTCATTCTTTTTTGGATACATCACAGGCCAGAGATTTGATGATCTGTGTAATTTTCTTGCATGTTCTCTAAACTTTCTGTAGTTGATTTTTGATTTTAGTTGAAAAAACTTCACCTTTTCTCAGGTGCACGGTCGTAATTGTAACTTTGTGATCGCTGCCTAAATCTTCTGATACTTGAAAGTTGTTAAAATGCGCAAAAAGTGAATTATCGCAAAAGTGCAGATCTAACATATTTTTGCATTTTTCACCAAACGACTGATAGGTGTGATAACCGTTGTTCAGCAGTTTAAAAGTGCCCTCGTCAATAATATATAGGAGTTTTTCCCCATTTTCAGAATCGTAGGAGCAGTTTAGTTCATGGTGGGGAGCATTGAAGTCGCCACATATGAAGACATTTTTCAACTTTCCTGAAAATATTTTATCGGTCGAGAGTAGCCTTCCAGGGGAATTGTAAGCAGTTATTATCCAAAAATTATCGAAAGAGGGCAACTTAAGGCAAATTTTAAGTATTTCTAGTGTTCTTCCACTGCTATCAGTTTCTTTTTCTACGGGTTCTATTATTTTGATAACAATGCTGTTCTTCACTAAGATAGCAGAGCCATGATGACCGTTGTTGAAGGATTCTGATGCAACAATGTAGTTGTTGAGGGAGGTTGTTTTTTTCCAGTTCTTAACTTCATTTACACAAATTACATCTATTTCTTCTTCTGTTGAAAACAAAATCAGATCACTTATTTTGTTGTTTAGTCCGCGACAGTTCCATTGCAAAATCTTGAGCTTATCCATTTTGCGAAAAGTTTTGGCTGTTTGGTAAATTGTTTGTTTGAATTGAAATAACAGGAGTTGTATTTGCGCTTTTTATGCTGTCATGTATTCTCTGGCCATCAATTTTTTCATTGAAGATACGTGAGGCGCTGTTAGAGACAATATTTATTATGTCACTGTAGGACATAGTGTTAAGAACTGTTCGTATCTTGCTCAGGACTTCAACTACTAGAACAGCAATTTTTTCAGTTAATGGCGTTAGGTCAGTCTTTGCTTGAGAGCTCTGTTTATTAGTTACGGCTGAGAATTTGTTCTCATTTATCTTTTTTGAGGCCTCTGCTAACTTATGCTGATATGCTGGACAGCCTCGATAAACTGTAGCATGAGCACCACCACAGTTTGAGCATTTGGCATTTTCTTTTGCAACATTGCATTCTTTTACACTATGATCTTGCGAGCAGCGAAGACATCGAATTGCATTAGTGCAATCCCTTGCTGAGTGGCCAAATTTCTGGCATTTGAAACATTGCATAACATGTGGTGGTTCGCGGCTTGCTTCACATCGGTATAGCTGCCAGCCTATTTTGACGCCATGCTTTTGAGCTGCGTTGACTTGATTGTTGGATTCCGTGATCACGCGTATTAATTTTGTTGGCTGGCCCGTTGCTCGACTTGTTATTCGTGACACTTTGATGACGTTCATTGCGTTGTTATTTAAAAGTTCTTCCTTTACCTCATCTTCAGTAATGCGGTGGTGAACATTTACAATGACGAAACTTGGTTTAGTTTTAGGCTTGGGAAGTGTGTTCCTGGCGTTCACTTTGGCATTTGGAAAGGCCTGATTTAGGTTTAGTGACAGCATCAAGCATTCTCTTGAAGTGAGGTCCTCTGGCTGAATAAAGAAGTCGGTATTGTTCCTCAGTTCTCTTATTTGCTTGATCTTGACGGCTGGAAAATTCGACCTGATTGCTTTTGCAAACTGAGTTTGTGATGGTCTTGGGTCAATTGAAACAATCATTGGTCTTACGTTGTTGATGGGATTTGGCGCTTTTCTGAAGCGTTTTCTTTTATTCCTTACTTCAGTAAAATCGCTTTCGTCTTGCGTTGATTCTTCTGCCGTCATTCTGGCTTCAGATAGAAGCCTTTCAATTTGGCTCATTTTAAAACTCAGCCTCAAAGAGGCTCTGACTTCTCAAAAAATTTTCTATTAAGACTTTGAAGATGAGGGATAAAACTGAGCAAAAAGAAAAGACTTTTGAGCTTAAGACTTTTGAAGGTGAGAATAAAACTGGAAGAAAAGTAAAAGAAAAGTCGGGATTAAGAAGAAAAGTCAGGATTTTAAATCTTAAGCAAGTTACAAAGCTAAAGCTAAGGAGGAAAGGGATTTAAAGGAAATTTTGAAAAGTAAAATTAGGAGAAAAAGGTAAAAGAAAAAGCCAGGATTTTAAATCTTAGTGAAAAAGCAGCTTTTAGTGAAAAATCTCTTTTTATAAAAGACTCACTCCCAAAGGACTTTCCTGCACAAAGTGGAGTACTTGCTTGTGGCTTTCCTATCACACTTTGAGGTATTGATCCGAAAGTGACATTAATAGCGTTTTGATCATCATGCGCAACATTAGGCTAAAAGCAATTTATCTATGATTTTCCCAAGTACCGGCCTAAACCCACTGAAGTCATGCTTCCGGTTCAATGTCCGGTTGAACAGGTTCCTCGGACCCAATTCATCTCTCCCTTGTTATGGGGCCGTTCCACTGTATTGTGGATGGTTGGAAGCAAAAAGTTTGTGCGTTGATCATAATACACTGTATGGCTACGAATTGCATAAATTATAACACAACCGTGGCTAAAATTGCATGTATTAAGTGACTATTTTGCAAACCGCAAGGCGGCGAGTTAAAGTGATCCTGTATATGAATATAAGACTACAATACAATACTGTTGTATATAAATTCGCTCCCACTTACGCAAATGCCTTCGACCATACCATGTTGAATGCACCGGTTCTCGTCCGATCACCGAAGTTAAGCAACATTGGGCCTGGTTAGTACTTGGAAGGGTGACCGCTTGGGAACACCAGGTGTTGTAGGTTTTTTCTTTTGAGTATTCAAACCTCATAGAATACTTTTATTTGATTTTTACACATTCTAGAGCCTCAAAAATTCTCGGTGATCGAAAAAGTTAAGCCTCATCGAGCGCGGATACTTTTTTGGAAATCGGTAAAAACTTGTCCAAAATGGTTCGCTGTGCCAGATTTTTTGTTTTATCCCCAACTATGGCTCAATTAACAAAAAATAAGCCAAATTGGACTAAAATTGATGATTTGGTGACCAAAACAAAGTTCGGTGATCGAAAAAGTTAAGCCTCATCGAGCCCGGATACTTTTTTGAAAATCGGTAAAAACGTTTCTAAAATGGTTCGCTCTGCCCAATTTTGTTGTTTTATCCCCAACTATGGCTCAAGTGGAGCATGCACCCAAAAAATGAGCCAAATTGGACTAAAATTGATGATTTTGGTGGCCAAAACAAAGTTCGGTGATCGAAAAAGTTAAGCCTCATCGAGCGCGGATACTTTTTAGAAAATCGGTAAAAACGTGTCCAAAATGGTTCGCTCTGCCCAATTTTTTTGTTTTATCCCCAGTTATGGCTCAAGTGGAGCATGCACACAAAAAATGAGCTAAATCGGACTAAAGTTGATGATTTGGTGACCAAAACAAAGTTCGGTGATCGAAAAAGTTAAGCCTCATCGAGCGCGGATACTTTTTGTAAATGACAATTTCAGCAATAACCATTGCTCCAAACACACCCCATATTTTTGTAAAGGCCATTCTAATAGTTCCCCTGCTTGAGTTTACTGTATATTTGATATTTGGAACTGCCTCGGAAACGTCAATACAAATTGTAGAATTTCCCTTTATTAAACTAACTTTTAAGTTAGTGCAAATCGCTGAGTTCCCTTCTTTAGGCTGCACTCCGCTAACGCAGAGTGCAGTCATATTAAACTTATCAAAGAGAGTTGATACTTACCTATTTAATAAGTTTATCACAACAATTAGGCTAAAAGCAATTTATCTATGATTTTCCCAAGTACCGGCCTAAACCCACTGAAGTCATGCTTCCGGTTCAATGTCCGGTTGAACAGGTTCCTCGGACCCAATTCATCTCTCCCCTGTTTTGGGGCCGTTCCACTGTATTGTGGATGGTTGGAAGCAAAAAGTTTGCGCGTTGGTCATAATACACTGTATGGCTACGAATTGCATAAATTATAACACAACCGCGGCTAAAATTGCATGTATTAAGTGACTATTTTGCAAACCGCAACGCGGTGATTTAAAGTGATCCTGTATATGAATATAATACTACACTACAATACTGTTGTATATAAATTCGCTCCCACTTACGCAAATGCCTACGACCATACCATGTTGAATGCACCGGTTCTCGTCCGATCACCGAAGTTAAGCAACATTGGGCCTGGTTAGTACTTGGATGGGTGACCGCTTGGGAACACCAGGTGTTGTAGGTTTTTTCTTTTGAGTATTCAAACCTTATAGAATACTTTTATTCGATATTTACACATTTTAGAGCCTCAAAAATCTCGGTGATCGAAAAAGTTAAGCCTCATCGAGCGCGGATACTTTTTTGGAAATCGGTAAAAACTTGTCCAAAATGGGTTGCTGTGCCAGATTTTTTGTTTTAGCTCCAATTGTGGCTCAAGTGGAGCATGCCCACAAAAAAAAGCCAAATCGGACAAAAATTGACGATTTGGTGACCAAAACAAAGTTCGGTGATCGAAAAAGTTAAGCCTCATCGAGCGCGGATACTTTTTTGAAAATCGGTAAAAACGTTTCTAAAATGGTTTGCTCTGCCCAATTTTTTTGTTTTATCCCCAACTAAGGCTCAAGTGGAGCATGCACACAAAAAATGAGCTAAATCGGACTAAAGTTGATGATTTGGTGACCAAAACAAAGTTCGGTGATCGAAAAAGTTAAGCCTCATCGAGCGCGGATACTTTTTGTAAATGACAATTTCAGCAATAACCATTGCTCCAAACACACCCCATATTTTTGTAAAGGCCATTCTAATAGTTCCCCTGCTTGCGTTTACTGTATATTTGATGTTTGGAACTGTCTCGGAAACATCAATACAAATTGTAGAATTTCCCTTTATTACACTAACTTTTAAGTTAGTGCAAATCGCTGAGTTCCCTTCTTTAGGCTGCACTCCGCTAACGCAGGGTGCATTCAAATAAAATTTATCAAATAGAGTTGATAATTACCTATTTAATAAGTTTATCACAACAATTAGGCTAAAAGCATTTCAGCTATGATTTTCCCAAGTACCGGCCTAAACCCACTGAAGTCATGCTTCCGGTTCAATGTCCGGTTGAACAGGTTCCTCGGACCCAATTCATCTCTCCCTTGTTTTGGGGCCATTCCACTGTATTGTGGATGGTTGGAAGCAAAAAGTTTGTGCGTTGGTCATAATAAACTGTATGCCTACGAATTGCATAAATTATAACACAACCGCGGCTAAAATTGCATGTATTAAGTGACTATTTTGCAAACCGCAAGGCGGTGAGTTAGAGTGATCCTGTATATGAATATAAGACTACAATACAATACTGTTGTATATAAATTCGCTCTCACTTAAGCAAATGCCTACGACCATACCATCTTGAATGCAACGGTTTTCGTCCGATCACCGAAGTTAAGCAACATTGGGCCTGGTTAGTACTTGGATGGGTGACCGCTTGGAAACACCAGGTGTTGCAGGCTTTTTCTTTTGAGTATTCAAACCTCATAGAATACTTTTATTCGATATTTACACATTTTAGAGCCTCAAAAAGTCTCGGTGATCGAAAAAGTTAAGCCTCATCGACCGCGGATACTTTTCTGGAAATCGGTAAAAACTTATCCAAAATGGTTCCCTGTGCCAGATTTTTTGTTTTATCCCCAATTATGGCTCAAGTGGAGCATGCCCACAAACAATGAGCCAAATCGCACAAAAATTGACGATTTGGTGACCAAAACAAAGTTCGGTTATCGAAAAAGTTGAGCCTCATCGAGCGCGGATACTTTTTGAAAATCGGTAAAAACGTTTCCAAAATGGTTCGCTCTGCCCGTTTTTTTTGTTTTATCCCCAACTAAGGCTCAAGTGGAGCATGTCCACAAAATAATGAGCCTAATCGGACTAAAGTTGATGATTTGGTGGCCAAAACAAGGTTCGGTGATCGAAAAAGTTAAGCCTCATCGAGCGCGGATACTTTTTGTAAATGACAATTTCAGCAATAACCATTGCTCCAAACACACCCCAAATTTTTGTAAAGGCCATTCTAATAGTTACCCTGCTTGCGTTTACTGTATATTTGATATTTGGAACTGTCTCGGAAACATCAATACAAATTGTAGAATTTCCCTTTATTAAACTAACTTTTAAGTTAGTGCAAATCGCTGAGTTGCCTTCTTTAGGCTGCACTCCGCTAACGCAGAGTGCATTCAAATAAAACTTATCAAATAGAGTTGATACTTACCTATTTAATAAGGTTATCACAACGATTGGGCTAAAAGCATTTCAGCTATGATTTTCCCAAGTACCGGCCTAAACCCACTGAAGTCATGCTTCCGGTTCAATGTCCGGTTGAACAGGTTCCTCGGACCCAATTCATCTCTCCCCTGTTTTGGGGCCGTTCCACTGTATTGTGGATGGTTGGAAGCAAAAAGTTTGTGCGTTGGTCATAATACACTGTATGGCTACGAATTGCATAAATTATAACACAACCGCGGCTAAAATTGCATGTATTAAGTGACTATTTTGCAAACCGCAAGGCGCTGATTTAAAGTGATCCTGTATATGAATATAATACTACAATACAATACTGTTGTATATAAATTCGCTCCCACTTACGCAAATGCCTACGACCACACCATGTTGAATGCACCGGTTCTCGTCCGATCACCGAAGTTAAGCAACATTGGGCCTGGTTAGTACTTGGATGGGTGACCGCTTGGGAACACCAGGTGTTGCAGGCCAGGCTTTTTCTTTTGAGTATTCAAATTTCATAGAATACTTTTATTCGATATTTACACATTTTAGAGCCTCAAAAAGTCTCGGTGATCGAAAAAGTTAAGCCTCATCGAGCGCGGATACTTTTTTGGAAATCGGTAAAAACTTGTCCAAAATGGTTCCCTGTGCCAGATTTTTTGTTTTATCCCCAATTATGGCTCAAGTGGAGCATGCCCACAAAAAATGAGCCAAATCGCACAAAAATTGACGATTTGGTGACCAAAACAAAGTTCGGTAATCGAAAAAGTTAAGCCTCATCGAGCGCGGATACTTTTTGAAAATCGGTAAAAACGTTTCCAAAATGGTTCGCTCTGCCCAATTTTTTTGTTTTATCCCCAACTAAGGCTCAAGTGGAGCATGTCCACAAAATAATGAGCCTAATCGGACTAAAATTGATGATTTGGTGGCCAAAACAAAGTTCGGTGATCGAAAAAGTTAAGCCTCATCGAGCGCGGATACTTTTTGTAAATGACAATTTCAGCAATAACCATTGCTCCAAACACACCCCAAATTTTTGTAAAGGCCATTCTAATAGTTCCCCTGCTTGCGTTTACTGTATATTTGATATTTGGAACTGTCTCGGAAACATCAATACAAATTGTATAATTTCCCTTTATTAAACTAACTTTTAAGTTAGTGCAAATCGCTGAGTTGCCTTCTTTAGGCTGCACTCCGCTAACGCAGAATGCATTCAAATAAAACTTATCAAATAGAGTTGATACTTACCTATTTAATAAGGTTATCACAACGATTAGGCTAAATGCATTTCAGCTATGATTTTCCCAAGTACCGGCCTAAACCCACTGAAGTCATGCTTCCGGTTCAATGTCCGGTTGAACAGGTTCCTCGGACCCAATTCATCTCTCCCCTGTTTTGGGGCCGTTCCACTGTATTGTGGATGGTTGGAAGCAAAAAGTTTGTGCGTTGGTCATAATACACTGTATGGCTACGAATTGCATAAATTATAACACAACCGCGGCTAAAATTGCATGTATTAAGTGACTATTTTGCAAACCGCAAGGCGGTGATTTAAAGTGATCCTGTATATGAATATAATACTACAATACAATACTGTTGTATATAAATTCGCTCCCACTTACGCAAATGCCTACGACCATACCATGTTGAATGCACCGGTTCTCGTCCGATCACCGAAGTTAAGCAACATTGGGCCTGGTTAGTACTTGGATGGGTGACCGCTTGGGAACACCAGGTGTTGTAGGCTTTTTCTATTGAGTATTCAAACCTCATAGAATACTTTTATTCGATATTTACACATTTTAGAGCCTCAAAAAGTCTCGGTGATCGAAAAAGTTAAGCCTCATCGAGCGCGGATATTTTTTTTGAAATCGGTAACAACTTGTCCAAAATGGTCCGCTGTGCCAGATTTTTTTGTCTTATCCCCAATTATGGCTCCAGTGGAGCATGCCCACAAAAAATGAGCCAAATCGGACTAAAATTGATGATTTGGTGGCCAAAACAATGTTCGATGATCGAAAAAGTTAAGCCTCATCGAGCGCGGATACTTTTTAGAAAATTGGTGAAAACGATTCCAAAATGGTTCGCTCTGCCCAATTTTTTTGTTTTATTCCCAACTATGGCTCAAGTGGAGCATGAACACAAAAAAATGAGCCAAATCGGACTAAAATTGATGATTTGGTGACCAAAACAAAGTTTGGTGATCGAAAAAGTTAAGCCTCATCGAGCGCGGATACTTTTTGTAAATGACAATTTCAGCAAAAACCATTGCTCCAAACACACCCCATATACTTGTAAAGGCCATTCTAATAGTTCCCCTGCTTGCGTTTACTGTATATTTGATATTTGGAACTGTCTCGGAAACATCAATACAAATTGTAAAATTTCCCTTTATTAAACTAACATTTAAGTTAGTGCAAATCGCTGAGGTCCATTCTCTAGGCTGCACTCCGGTAACGCAGAGTGCATTCAAATAAAACTTAGCAAATAGAGTTGATACTTACCTATTTAATAAGTTTATCACAACAATTAGGCTAAAAGCATTTCAGCTATGATTTTCCCAAGTACCGGCCTAAACCCACTGAAGTCATGCTTCCGGTTCAATGTCCGGTTGAACAGGTTCCTCGGACCCAAATCATCTCTCCCTTGTTATGGGGCCGTTCCACTGTATTGTGGATGGTTGGAAGCAAAAAGTTTGTGCTTTGGTCATAATAAACTGTATGGCTTCGAATTGCATAAATTATAACACAACCGTGCCTAAAATTGCATGTATTAAGTGACTATTTTGCAAACCGCAAGGCGGCGAGTTAAAGTGATCCTGTATATGAATATAAGACTGCAATACAATACTGTTGTATATAAATTCGCTGCCACTTACGCAAATGCCTACGACCATACCATGTTGAATGCACCGGTTCTCGTCCGATCACCGAAGTTAAGCAACATTGGGCCTGGTTAGTACTTGGATGGGTGACCGCTTGGGAACACCAGGTGTTGTAGGCTTTTTCTTTTGAGTATTCAAACCTCATAGAATACTTTTATTCGATATTTACACATTTTAAGGCCTCAAAAAGTCTCGGTGATCGAAAAAGTTAAGCCTCATCGAGCGCGGATACTTTTCTTGAAATCGGTAAAAACTTGTCCAAAATGGTTCGCTGTGCCAGATTTTTTTGTTTTATCCCCAAACATGGCTCAAGTGGAGCATGCCCACAAAAAATGAGCCAAATCGGACTAAAATTGATGATTTGGTGGCCAAAACAAAGTTCGGTGATCGAAAAAGTTAAGCCTCATCGAGCGCGGATACTTTTTAGAAAATTGGTGAAAACGTGTCCAAAATGGTTCGCTCTGCCCAATTCTTTTGTTTTATTCCCAACTATGGCTCAAGTGGAGCATGCACACGAAAAATGAGCCAAATCGGACTAAAATTGATGATTTGGTGGCCAAAACAAAGTTCGGTGATCGAAAAAGTTAAGCCTCATCGAGCGCGGATACTTTTTATAAAATCGGTGAAAACGTGTCCAAAATGGTTCGCTCTGCCCAATTTTTTTATTGTATCCCTGATTATGGCTCAAGTGGAGCATGCACACAAAAAATGAGCTAAATCGGACTAAAATTGATGATTTGGTGACCAAAACAAGGTTCGGTGATCGAAAAAGTTAAGCCTCATCGAGCGCGGATACTTTTTGTAAATGACAATTTCAGCAATAACCATTGCTCCAAACACACCCCATATTTTTGTAAAGAACATTCTAATAGTTCCCCTGCTTGCGTTTACTGTATATTTGATATTTGGAACTGTCTCGGAAACATCAATACAAATTGTAGAATTTCCCTTTATTAAACTAACTTTTAAGTTAGTGCAAATCGCTGAGTTGCCTTCTTTAGGCTGTACTCCGCTAACGCAGAGTGCATTCAAGTAAAACTTATCAAATAGAGTTGATACTTACCTATTTATTAAGGTTATCACAACAATTAGGCTAAAAGCATTTCAGCTATGATTTTCCCAAGTACCGGCCTAAACCCACTGAAGTCATGCTTCCGGTTCAATGTCCGGTTGAACAGGTTCCTCGGACCCAATTCATCTCTCCCCTGTTTTGTGGCCGTTCCACTGTTTTGTGGATAGTTGGAAGCAAAAAGTTTGTGCGTTGGTCATATTACACTGTATGGCTACAAATTGCATAAATTATAACACAACCGCGGCTAAAATTGCATGTATTAAGTGACTATTTTGCAAACCGCAAGGCGGTGAGTTAAAGTGATCCTGTATATGAACATAAGACTACAATACAATACTGTTGTACATAAATTCGCTCCCACTTACGCAAATGCCTACGACCATACCATGTTGAATGCACCGGTTCTCGTCCGATCACCGAAGTTAAGCAACATTGGGCCTGGTTAGTACTTGGATGGTTGACCGCTTGGGAACACCAGGTGTTGTAGGCTTTTTCTTTTGAGTATTCAAACCTCATAGAATACTTTTATTCGATATTTACACATTTTAGAGCCTCAAAAAGTCTCGGTGATCGAAAAAGTTAAGCCTCATCGAGCGCGGATACTTTTTTTGAAATCGGTAAAAACTTGTCCAAAATGGTTCGCTGTGCAGGATTTTTTTGTTTTATCCCCAATTATGGCTCAAGTGGAGCATACCCACAAAAAATGAGCCAAATCAGACTAAAATTGATGATTTGGTGGCCAAAACAAAGTTAGGTGATCGAAAAAGTTAAGCCTCATCGAGCGCGGATACTTTTTAGAAAATCGGTAAAAACGTGTCCAAAATGGTTCGCTCTGCCCAATTTTTTTATTTTGTCCCCAATTATGGCTCAAATGGAGCATGCACACAAAAAATGAGCTAAATCGGACTAAAATTGATGATTTGGTGACCAAAACAAGGTTCGGTGATCGAAAAAAATAAGCCTCATCGAGCGCGGATACTTTTTGTAAATGACAATTTCAGCAATAACCATTGCTCCAAACACACCCCATATTTTTGTAAAGGCCATTCTAATAGTTCCCCTGCTTGCGTTTACTGTATATTTGATATTTGGAACTGTCTCGGAAACATCAATACAAATTGTAGAATTTCCCTTTATTAAACTAACTTTTAAGTTAGTGCAAATCGCTGAGTTGCCTTCTTTAGGCTGCACTCCGCTAACGCAGAGTGCATTCAAGTAAAACTTATCAAATAGAGTTGATACTTACCTATTTAATAAGTTTATCACAACAATTAGGCTAAAAGCATTTCAGCTATGATTTTCCCAAGTACCGGCCTAAACCCACTGAAGTCATGCTTCCGGTTCAATGTCCGGTTGAACAGGTTCCTCGGACCCAATTCATCTCTCCCCTGTTTTGTGGCCGTTCCACTGTATTGTGGATGGTTGGAAGCAAAAAGTTTGTGCGTTGGTCATATTACACTGTATGGCTACAAATTGCATAAATTATAACACAACCGCGGCTAAAATTGCATGTATTAAGTGACTATTTTGCAAACCGCAAGGCGGTGAGTTAAAGTGATCCTGTATATGAATATAAGACTACAATACAATACTGTTGTATATAAATTCGCTCCCACTTACGCAAATGCCTACGACCATACCATGTTGAATGCACCGGTTCTCGTCCGATCACCGAAGTTAAGCAACATTGGGCCTGGTTAGTACTTGGATGGTTGACCGCTTGGGAACACCAGGTGTTGTAGGCTTTTTCTTTTGAGTATTCAAACCTCATAGAATACTTTTATTCGATATTTACACATTTTAAGGCCTCAAAAAGTCTCGGTGATCGAAAAAGTTAAGCCTCATCGAGCGCGGATACTTTTTCTGAAATTGGTAAAAACTTGTCCAAAATGGTTAGCTGTGCCAGATTTTTTTGTTTTATCCCCAATTATGGCTCAGGTGGAGCATGCCCACAAAAAATGAGCCAAATCGGACTAAAATTGATGATTTGGTGGCCAAAACAATGTTCGGTGATCGAAAAAGTTAAGCCTCATCGAGCGCGGATACTTTTTAGAAAATCGGTGAAAACGTGTCCAAAATGGTTCGCTCTGCCCAATTTTTTTGTTTTATCCCCAATTATGGCTTAAGTCGAGCATGCACACAAAAATGAGCCAAATCGGACTAAAATTGATGATTTGGTGACCAAAACAAAGTTCGGTGATCGAAAAAGTTAAGCCTCATCGAGCGCGGATACTTTTTGTAAATGACAATTTCAGCAATAACCATTGCTCCAAACACACCCCATATACTTGTAAAGGCCATTCTAATAGTTCCCCTGCTTGCGTTTACTGTATATTTGATATTTGGAACTGTCTCGGAAACATCAATACAAATTGTAGAATTTCCCTGTATTAAACTAACTTTTAAGTTAGTGCAAATCGCTGAGTTCCATTCTTTAGGCTGCACTCCGCTAACGCAGAGTGCATTCAAATAACACTTATCAAATAGAGTTGATACTTACCTATTTAATAAGTTTATCACAACAATTAGGCTAAAAGCAATTCAGCTATGATTTTCCCAAGTACCGGCCTAAACCCACTGAAGTCATGCTTCCGGTTCAATGTCCGGTTGAACAGGTTCCTCGGACCCAATTCATCTCTCCCTTGTTTTGGGGCCGTTCCAATGTATTGTGGATGGTTGGAAGCAAAAAGTTTGTGCGTTGGTCATAATACACTGTATGGCTACGAATTGCATAAATTATAACACAACCGTGGCTAAAATTGCATGTATTAAGTGACTATTTTGCAAACCGCAAGGCGGTGAGTTAAAGTGATCCTGTATATGAATATAAGACTACAATACAATACTGTTGTATATAAATTCGCTCCCACTTACGCAAATGCCTACGACCATACCATGTTGAATGCACCGGTTCTCGTCCGATCACCGAAGTTAAGCAACATTGGGCCTGGTTAGTACTTGGATGGGTGACCGCTTGGGAACACCAGGTGTTGTAGGCTTTTTCTTTTGAGTATTCAAACCTCATAGAATACTTTTATTTGATATTTACACATTTTAGAGCCTCAAAAAAGTCGGTGATCGAAAAAGTTAAGCCTCATCGAGCGCGGATACTTTTTTTGAAATCGGTAAAAACGTGTCCAAAATGGTTCCCTTTGCCCAATTTTTTTGTTTTATCCCCAATTATGGCTCAAGTGGAGCATGCACACGAAAAATGAGCCAAATCGGACGAAAATTGATGATTTGGTGACCAAAACAAAGTTCGGTGATCGAAAAAGTTAAGCCTCATCGAGCGCGGATACTTTTTGTAAATGACAATTTCAGCGATAACCATTGCTCCAAACACGTCCCATGTTTTTGTAAAGGCCATTCTAACAGTTCCCCTGCTTGCGTTTACTGTATATTTGATATTTGGAACTGTCTCGGAAACATCAATACAAATTGTAGAATTTCACTTTATTAAACTAACTTTTAAGTTAGTGCAAATCGCTGAGTTGCCTTCTTTAGGCAGCACTCCGCTAACGCAGAGTGCATTCAAATAAAACTTATCAAATAGAGTTGATACTTACCTATTTAATATGTTTATCACAACAATTAGGCTAAAAGCATTTCAGCTATGATTTTCCCAAGTACCGGCCTAAACCCACTGAAGTCATGCTTCCGGTTCAATGTCCGGTTGAACTGGTTCCTCGGACCCAATTCATCTCTCCCATGTTTTGGGGCCGTTCCACTGTATTGTGGATGGTTGGAAGCAAAAAGTTTGTGCGTTGTTCATAATACACTGTATGGCTACGAATTGCATAAATTATAACACAACGGTGGCTAAAATTGAATGTATTAAGTGACTATTTTGCAAACCGCAAGGCGGCGAGTTAAAGTGAGCCTGTATATGAATATAAGACTACAATACAATACTGTTGTACATAAATTCGCTCCCACTTACGCAAATGCCTACGACCATACCATGTTGAGTGCACCGGTTCTCGTCCGATCACCGAAGTTAAGCACCATTGGGCCTGGTTAGTACTTGGAAGGGTGACCGCTTGGGAACACCAGGTGTTGTAGGTTTTTTCTTTTGAGTATTCAAACCTCATAGAATACTTTTATTCGATATTTACACATTTTAGAGCCTCAAAAAGTCTCGGTGATCGAAAAAGTTAAGCCTCATCGAGCGCGGATACTTTTTGTAAATGACAATTTCAGCAATAACCATTGCTCCAAACACGCCCCATGTTTTTGTAAAGGCCAGTTGATACTTACCTATTTAATTAGTTTATCACAACAATTAGGCTAAAAGCATTTCAGCTATGATTTTCCCAAGTACCGGCCTAAACCCACTGAAGTCATGCTTCCGGTTCAATGTCCGGTTGAACAGGTTCCTCGGACCCAATTCATCTCTCCCTTGTTTTGGGCCGTTCCAATGTATTGTGGATGGTTGGAAGCAAAAAGTTTGTGCGTTGGTCATAATACACTGTATGGCTACGAATTGCATAAATTATAACACAACCGTGGCTAAAATTGCATGTATTAAGTGACTATTTTGCAAACCGCAAGGCGGTGAGTTAAAGTGATCCTGTATATGAATATAAGACTACAATACAATACTGTTGTATATAAATTCGCTCCCACTTACGCAAATGCCTACGACCATACCATGTTGAATGCACCGGTTCTCGTCCGATCACCGAAGTTAAGCAACATTGGGCCTGGTTAGTACTTGGATGGGTGACCGCTTGGGAACACCAGGTGTTGTAGGCTTTTTCTTTAGAGTATTCAAACCTCATAGAATACTTTTATTCAATAATTACACATTTTAGAGCCTCAAAAAGTCTCGGTGATCGAAAAAGTTAAGCCTCATCGAGCGTGGATACTTTTGTGAAATCGGTGAAAACGTGTCCAAAATGGTTCGCTCTGCTCATTTTTTTGTTTTATCCCCAATTATGGCTCAAGTGAAGCATGCCCACAAAAAATGAGCCAAATCGGACAAAAATTGATGATTTGGTGGCCAAAACAAAGTTCGGTGATCGAAAAAGTTAAGCCTCAACGAGCGCGGCTACTTTTTAGAAAATTGGTGAAAACGTGTCCAAAATGGTTCGCTTTGCCCAATTTTTTTCTTTTATCCCCAACTATGGCTCAAGTGGAGCATGCACACAAAAAATGAGCCCAATCGGACTAAAATTGATGATTTGGTGGCCAAAACAATGTTCGGTGATCGAAAAAGTTAAGCCTCATCGAGCGCGGATACTTTTTGTAAATGACAATTTCAGCAATAACCATTGCTCCAAACACGGCCCATATTTTTGTAAAGGCCATTCTAATAGTTCCCTTGCTTGCGTTTACTGTATATTTGATATTTGGAACTGTCTAGGAAACATCAATACAAATTGTAGAATTTCCCTTTATTAAACTAACTTTTAAGTTAGTGCAAATCGCTGAGCTGCCTTCTTTAGGCTGCACTCCGCTAACGCAGAGTGCATTCAAATAAAACTTATCAAATAGAGTTGATAATTACCTATTTAATAAGTTTATCAAAACAATTAGGCTAAAAGCATTTCAGCTATGATTTTCCCAAGTACCGGCCTGAACCCACTGAAGTCATGCTTCCGGTTCAATGTCCGGTTGAACAGGTTCCTCGGACCCAATTCATCTCTCCCTTGTTTTGGGGCCGTTCCACTGTATTGTGGATGGTTGGAAGCAAAAAGTTTGTGCGTTGGTCATAATACACTGTATGGCTAAGAATTGCATAAATTATAACACAACCGTGGCTAAAATTGCATGTATTAAGTGACTATTTTGCAAACTGCAAGGCGGTGAGTTAGAGTGATCCTGTATATGAATATACGACTACAATACAATACTGTTGTATATAAATTCGCTCTCACTTAAGCAAATGCCTACGACCATACCATGTTGAATGCAACGGTTTTCGTCCGATCACCGAAGTTAAGCAACATTGGGCCTGGTTAGTACTTGGATGGGTGACCGCTTGGGAACACCAGGTGTTGTAGGCTTTTTCTTTTGAGTATTCAAACCTCATAGAATACTTTTATTCGATATTTACACATTTTAGAGCCTCAAAAAGTCTCGGTGATCGAAAAAGTTAAGCCTCATCGAGCGCGGATACTTTTTTGGAAATTGGTAAAAACTTGTCCTAAATGGTTCGCTGTGCCCAATATCTTTGTTTTATCCCCAACTATGGCTCAAGTGGAGCATGCCCACAAAAAATTAGCCAAATCGGACAAAAATTGATGATTTCGTGGCCAAAACAAAGTTCGGTGATCGAAAAAAATAAGCCTCATCGAGCGCGGATACTTTTTTTTAGAAAATTAGTGAAAACGTGTCCAAAATGGTTTGCTCTGCCCTATTTTTTGCTTTATCCCCAACTATGGCTCAAGTGGAGCATGCACACAAAAAATGAGCCAAATCGGACTAAAATTGATGATTTGGTGACCAAAACAAAATTCGGTGATCGAAAAAGTTAAGCCTCATCGAGCGCGGATACTGTTTGTAAATGACAATTTTAGCAAAAACACCCCATATACTTGTAAAGGCCATTCTAATAGTTCCCCTGCTTGCGTTTACTGTATTTTTGATATTTGGAACTGTCTCGGAAACATCAAAACAAATTGTAGAATTTCCCTTTATTAAACTAACTTTTAAGTTAGTGCAAATCGCTGAGCTGCCTTCTTTAGGCTGCACTCCGCTAACGCAGAGTGCATTCAAATAAAACTTATCAAATAGAGTTGATAATTACCTATTTAATAAGTTTATCAAAACAATTAGGCTAAAAGCATTTCAGCTATGATTTTCCCAAGTACCGGCCTGAACCCACTGAAGTCATGCTTCCGGTTCAATGTCCGGTTGAACAGGTTCCTCGGACCCAATTCATCTCTCCCTTGTTTTGGGGCCGTTCCACTGTATTGTGGATGGTTGGAAGCAAAAAGTTTGTGCGTTGGTCATAATACACTGTATGGCTACGAATTGCATAAATTATAACACAACCGCGGCTAAAATTGCATGTATTAAGTGACTATTTTGCAAACCGCAAGGCGGTGAGTTAAAGTGATCCTGTATATGAATATAAGACTACAATACAATACTGTTGTATATAAATTCGCTCCCACTTACGCAAATACCTACGACCATACCATGTTGAATGCACCGGTTCTCGTCCGATCACCGAAGTTAAGCAACATTGGGCCTGGTTAGTACTTGGATGGGTGACCGCTTGACAACACCAGGTGTTTTAGGCTTTTTCTTTTGAGTATTCAAACCTCATAGAATACTTTTATTACTTTTATTCGATATTTACACATTTTAGAGCCTCAAAGAGTCTCGGTGATCGAAAAAGTTAAGCCTCATCGAGCGCGGATACTTTTTTTGAAATCGGTAAAAACTGGTCCAAAATGGTTCGCTCTGCCCAATTTTTTTGTTTTATCCCCAACTAAGGCTCAAGTGGAGCATGCCCACAAAAAATGAGCCAAATCGGACTAAAATTGATGATTTGGTGGCCAAAACAAAGTTCGGTGATCGAAAAAGTTAAGCCTCATCGAGCGCGGATACTTTTTTTGAAATCGGTAAAAACTTGTCCAAAATGGTTTGCTGTGCCAAAGTTTTTTGTTTTATCCCCAATTATGGCTCATGTGGAGCATGCCCACAAAAAATGAGCCAAATCGGACTAAAATTGATGATTTGGTGGCAAAAAACAATGTTCGGTGATTGAAAAAATTAAGCCTCATCGAGCGCGGATACTTTTTGTAAATGACAATTTCAGCAATAACCATTGCTCCAAACACACCCCATATACTTGTAAAGGCCATTCTAATAGTTCCCCTGCTTGCGTTTACTGTATATTTGATATTTGGAACTGTCTCGGAAACATCAATACAAATTGTAGAATTTCCCTTTATTAAACTAACTTTTAAGTTAGTGCAAATCGCTGAGTTGCCTTCTTTAGGCTGCACTCCGCTGACGCAGAGTGCATTCAAATAAAACTTATCAAATAGAGTTGATAATTACCTATTTAATAAGTTTATCAAAACAATTAGGCTAAAAGCATTTCAGCTATGATTTTCCCAAGTACCGGCCTAAACCCACTGAAGTCATGCTTCCGGTTCAATGTCCGGTTGAACAGGTTCCTGGGACCCAATTCATCTCTCCCTTGTTTTGGGGCCGTTCCACTGTATTGTGGATGGTTGGAAGCAAAAAGTTTGTGCGTTGGTCATAATACACTGTATGGCTAAGAATTGCATAAATTATAACACAACCGTGGCTAAAATTGCATGTATTAAGTGACTATTTTGCAAACTGCAAGGCGGTGAGTTAGAGTGATCCTGTATATGAATATAAGACTACAATACAATACTGTTGTATATAAATTCGCTCTCACTTAAGCAAATGCCTACGACCATACCATGTTGAATGCAACGGTTTTCGTCCGATCACCGAAGTTAAGCAACATTGGGCCTGGTTAGTACTTGGATGGGTGACCGCTTGGGAACACCAGGTGTTGTAGGCTTTTTCTTTTGAGTATTCAAACCTCATAGAATACTTTTATTCGATATTTACACATTTTAGAGCCTCAAAAAGTCTCGGTTATCGAAAAAGTTAAGCCTCATCGAGCGCGGATACTTTTTTGGAAATTGGTAAAAACTTGTCCTAAAGGGTTCGCTGTGCCCAATTTTTTTGTTTTATCCCCAACTATGGCTCAAGTGGAGCATGCCCACAAAAAATTAGCCAAATCGGACAAAAATTGATGATTTGGTGGCCAAAACAAGGTTCGGTGATCGAAAAATATAAGCCTCATCGAGCGCGGATACTTTTTGTAAATGACAATTTCAGCAAAAACAACCCATATACTTGTAAAGGCCATTCTAATAGTTCCCCTGCTTGCGTTTACTGTATTCTTGATATTTGGAACTGTCTCGGAAACATCAAAACAAATTGTAGAATTTCCCTTTATTAAACTAACTTTTAAGTTAGTGCAAATCGCTGAGTTGCCTTCTTTAGGCTGCACTCCGCTAACGCAGAGTGCATTCAAATAAAACTTATCAAATAGAGTTGATAATTACCTATTTAATAAGTTTATCAAAACAATTAGGCTAAAAGCATTTCAGCTATGATTTTCCCAAGTACCGGCCTAAACCCACTGAAGTCATGCTTCCGGTTCAATGTCCGGTTGAACAGGTTCCTCGGACCCAATTCATCTCTCCCTTGTTTTGGGGCCGTTCCACTGTATTGTGGATGGTTGGAAGCAAAAAGTTTGTGCGTTGGTCATAATACACTGTATGGCTACGAATTGCATAAATTATAACACAACCGCGGCTAAAATTGCATGTATTAAGTGACTATTTTGCAAACCGCAAGGCGGTGAGTTAAAGTGATCCTGTATATGAATATAAGACTACAATACAATACTGTTGTATATAAATTTGCTCCCACTTACGCAAATGCCTACGAC